>NC_053141.1:20801755-21017923 GCF_016808335.1 Panicum virgatum | reverse complement strand
TTCGGTGCATTCGGTACCGTTTGGTTGCCTTACAAAACTCGGTGCAAAACGTGTCGAACTAGTGCAAAAGTTCGTGCTAGGAAGTGGTTCGGAATTTTTCACAACGAACGCACCCGATCCACCCCATTGGACCCTAAACTGACGTTTTGGTGCATTTCGTACTATTTGGATGCATTCGAGACCGTTTGGCTGCCTTACAAAACTCGGTGCAAAACGTGTCGAACTAGTGCAAAAGTTCGTGCCAGGAAGTCGCGTCGGAATTTTTCACAACGAACGCACCCGATCCACCACATTAGACCCTAAACTGACGTTTTGGTGCGTTTTGTACTATTTGGATTCGGGCCGTTTGGTTGGCTTCCGACACTCGGTGCAAAACGGGCCGACCTAGTGCAAAAGTTCGTGCCATGAAGTCGCGTCGGAATTATTCCCAACGAACGCAACTGATCCACCCCATTGGACCCTGAACTGACGTTTTGGTGCGTTTCGTACTATTTGGGTGCATTCGGGACCATTTGGTTGCCTTACAAAACTCGGTGCAAAACGTGTCGAACTAGTGCAAAAGTTCGTGCTCGGAAGTGGCTTCGGAATTTTTCACAACGAACGCACCCGATCCACCCCATTGGACCCTAAACTGACGTTTTGGTGCGTTTCGTACTATTTGGGTACATTAGGGACTATTTGGTCGCCTTACGAAACTCGGTGCAAAACGGGCCGAACTAGTGCAAAAAGTTCATGCCACGAGGTCGCGTCGGAATTTTTCACAATAAACGCACCGGATCCACCACATTGGACCCTAAACTAATGTTTTGGTGCGTTTCGTACTATTTGGGTGCATTCGGTACCGTTTGGTTGCCTTTCGAAACTCGTTGCAAAACGGGCCGAACTAGTGCAAAAGTATATGCCATGAAGTCGCGTCGGAATTATTCGCAACGAACACACCCGATCCACCCCATTGGAAACTAAAACTGACGTTTTGGTGCGTTTCGTACTATTTGGGTGCATTCGGGACCATTTGGTTGCCTTACGAAACTCGGTGCAAAATGGGCCGAACTAGTGCAAAAGTTTGGGCCACGAAGTCGCGTCGGAATTTTTTGCAACGAACTCAGACGATCCACTCCATTGGAATGTAAACTAATGTTTTGGTGCGTTTCGTACAATTTGGATGCATTCGGGACCGTTTGGTTGCCTTACAAAACTCGGTGCAAAACGTGTCGAACTAGTGCAAAAGTTCGTGCCAGGAAGTCGCATCGGAATTTTTCACAACGAACGCACCCGATCCACCCCATTAGACCCTAAACTGACGTTTTGGTGCATTTCGTACTATTTGGATTCGGGACCGTTTGGTTGCCTTCCGACACTCGGTGCAAAACGGGTCGAACTAGTGCAAAAGTTCGTGCCATGAAGTCGCGTCGGAATTATTCCGAACGAACGCAACCGATCCACCCCATTGGACCCTAAACTGACATTTTGGTGCGTTTCATACTATTTGGGTGCATTCGGGACTGTTTGGTTGCCTTACGAAACTCGGTGCAAAACGGGCCGAACTAGTGCAAAAGTTCGTGCCACGAAGTCGCGTCGGAATTATTCGCAACGAACGCACCCGATCCACCCCACTGGACCCTAAACTGACATTTTGGTGTGTTTCGTACTATTTGGGTGCATTCGGGACCGTTTGGTTGCCTTACGAAACTCAGTGCAAAATTGGCCGAACTAGTGCAAAAGTTTGGGCCACGAAGACGCGTCGGAATTTTTTGCAACGATCTCAGCCGATCCACCCCACTGGACCGTAAACTGATGTTTTGGTGCATTTCGTACTATTGGGATGCATTCGGGACCGTTTGGTTGCCTTACAAAACTCGGTGCAAAACGTGTCGAACTAGTGCAAAAGTTCGTGCTAGGAAGTGGTTTCGGAATTTTTCACAACGAACGCACCCGATCCACCCCATTGGACCCTAAACTGACGTTTTGGTGCGTTTCGTACTATTTGGGTGCATTCGGTACCGTTTGCTTGCCTTACGAAACTCGGTGCAAAATGGGCCGAACTAGTGCAAAAGTTTGGGCCACGAAGTCGCGTCGGAATTTTTTGCAACGAACTCAGACGATCCACTCCATTGGACCGTAAACTAATGTTTTGGTGCGTTTCGTACTATTTGGGTGCATTCGGGACTGTTTGGCTGCCTTACAAAACTCGGTGCAAAACGTGTCGAACTAGTGCAAAAGTTCGTGCTAGGAAGTGGCTTCGTAATTTTTCACAACGAACGCACCCGATCCACCCCATTGGACCCTAAACTGACGTTTTGGTGCGTTTCGTACTATCTGGGTGCATTCGGGACTGTTTGGTTGCCTTACGAAACTCGGTGCAAAACGGGCCGAACTAGTGCAAAAGTTCGTACCACGAAGTCGCGTCGGAATTATTCGCAACGAACGCACCCGATCCACCCCACTGGACCCTAAACTGACATTTTGGTGTGTTTCGTACTATTTGGGTGCATTCGGGACCGTTTGGTTGCCTTACGAAACTCGGTGCAAAATTGGCCGAACTAGTGCAAAAGTTTGGGCCACGAAGACGCGTCGGAATTTTTTGCAACGATCTCAGCCGATCCACCCCACTGGACCGTAAACTGATGTTTTGGTGCATTTCGTACTATTGGGATGCATTCGGGACCGTTTGGTTGCCTTACAAAACTCGGTGCAAAATGTGTCGAACTAGTGCAAAAGTTCATGCCAGGAAGTCGCGTCGGAATTTTTCACAAGGAACGCACCCGATCAACCCCATTAGACCCTAAACTGACGTTTTGGTGCATTTCGTACTATTTGGGTGCATTCGGGACCGTTTGGATGCCTTACAAAACTCGGTGCAAAATGTGTCGAACTAGTGCAAAAGTTCGTGCTAGGAAGTGGCTTCGGAATTTTTCACAACAAACGCACCCGATCCACCCCATTGGACCCTAAACTGACGTTTTGGTGCGTTTCATACTATTTGGGTGCATTCGGGACTGTTTGGTTGCCTTACGAAACTCGGTGCAAAACGGGCCGAACTAGTGCCAAAATTTCATGCCACGAAGTCGCGTCGGAATTTTTCACAACGAACGCACCCGATCCACCCCATTGGACCCTAAACTAACGTTTTGGTGCGTTTCGTACTATTTGGGTGCATTCGGTACTATTTGGTTGCCTTACGAAACTCGGTGCAAAACGGGCCGAACTAGTGCAATAGTTCGTGCCATGAAGTCGCGTCAGATTTTTTCGCAACGAACACACCCGATCCACCCCATTGGACCCTAAACTGACGTTTTGGTGCGTTTCGTTCTATTTGCGTGGATTCGGGACCGTTGGTTGCCATACGAAACTCGATGCAAAACGGGCCGAACTAGTGCAAAAGTTCGTGCCACGAAGTCACGTCGGAATTATTCGCAACGAACGCACCCGATCCACCCCATTGGACCCTAAACTAACGTTTTCGTGTCTTTCGTACTATTTGGTTGCATTCGGGACCGTTTGGTTGCCTTACTAAACTCGGTACAAAATGGGCCGAACTAGTCCAAAAGTTGGTGCCACGAAGTCGCGTCGGAATTTTTTCAACGAACCCCGCCGATCCACCCCATTAGACCCTAATCTAACGTTTTGGTGCGTTTCGTACTATTTGGATTCGGGACCGTTTGGTGCCTTCCGACACTCGGTGCAAACGGGCCAAACAAGTGCAAAAGTTCGTGCCACGAACTCGCGTCGGAATTTTTCGCAACAAACGCACCCGATCCACCCCATTGGACACTAGACTGAAGTTTTGGTTCGTTTCGTACTATTTGGGTGCACTGGGACCGTTTGCTTGCCTTACAAAACTCTATGCAAAACGTGTCGAACAAGTGCAAAAGTTCGTGCTAGGAAGTGGCTTCGGAATTTTTCACAACGAACGCACCCGATCCACCCCATTGGACCCTAAACTGACGTTTCGGTGCGTTTCGTACTATTTGGGTGCATTCGGGACTGTTTGGTTGCCTTACGAAACTCGGTGCAAAACGGGCCGAACTAGTGCAAAAGTTCGTGCCACGAAGTCGCGTCGGAATTATTCGCAACGAACGCACCCGATCCACCCCACTGGACCCTAAACTGACATTTTGGTGTGTTTCGTACTATTTGGGTGCATTCGGGACCGTTTGGTTGCCTTACGAAACTCGGTGCAAAATTGGCCGAACTAGTGCAAAAGTTTGGGCCACGAAGACGCGTCGGTATTTTTTGCAACGATCTCAGCCGATCCACCCCACTGGACCGTAAACTGATGTTTTGGTGCATTTCGTACTATTGGGATGCATTCGGGACCGTTTGGTTGCCTTACAAAACTCGGTGCAAAATGTGTCGAACTAGTGCAAAAGTTCGTGCCAGGAAGTCGCGTCGGAATTTTTCACAAGGAACGCACCCGATCAACCCCATTAGACCCTAAACTGACGTTTTGGTGCATTTCGTACTATTTGGGTGCATTCGGGACCGTTTGGTTGCCTTACAAAACTCGGTGCAAAATGTGTCGAACTAGTGCAAAAGTTCGTGCTAGGAAGTGGCTTCGGAATTTTTCACAACAAACGCACCCGATCCACCCCATTGGACCCTAAACTGACGTTTTGGTGCGTTTCGTACTATTTGGGTGCATTCGGGACTGTTTGGTTGCCTTACGAAACTCGGTGCAAAACGGGCCGAACTAGTGCAAAAATTTCATGCCACGAAGTCGCGTCGGAATTTTTCACAACGAACGCACCCGATCCACCCCATTGGACCCTAAACTAACGTTTTGGTGCGTTTCGTACTATTTGGGTGCATTCGGTACTATTTGGTTGTCTTACGAAACTCAGTGCAAAATGGGCCGAACTAGTGCAATAGTTCGTGCCATGAAGTCGCGTCGGATTTTTTCGCAACGAACACACCCGATCCACCCCATTGGACCCTAAACTGACGTTTTGGTGCGTTTCGTTCTATTTGCGTGGATTCGGGACCGTTTGGTTGCCATACGAAACTCCATGCAAAACGGGCCGAACTAGTGCAAAAGTTCGTGCCACGAAGTCACGTCGGAATTATTCGCAACGAACGCACCCGATCCACCCCATTGGACCCTAAACTAACGTTTTCGTGCCTTTCGTACTATTTGGTTGCATTCGGGACCGTTTGGTTGCCTTACTAAACTCGGTACAAAATGGGCCGAACTAGTCCAAAAGTTGGTGCCACGAAGTCGCGTCGGAATTTTTTCAACGAACCCCGCCGATCCACCCCATTAGACCCTAATCTAACGTTTTGGTGCGTTTCGTACTATTTGGATTCGGGACCGTTTGGTGCCTTCCGACACTCGGTGCAAAACGGGCCAAACAAGTGCAAAAGTTCGTGCCACGAACTCGCGTCGGAATTTTTCGCAACAAACGCACCCGATCCACCCCATTGGACACTAGACTGAAGTTTGGTTCGTTTCGTACTATTTGGGTGCACTGGGACCGTTTGCTTGCCTTACAAAACTCTATGCAAAACGTGTCGAACAAGTGCAAAAGTTCGTGCTAGGAAGTGGCTTCGGAATTTTTCACAACGAACGCACCCGATCCACCCCATTGGACCCTAAACTGACGTTTCGGTGCGTTTCGTACTATTTGGGTGCATTCGGGACTGTTTGGTTGCCTTACGAAACTCGGTGCAAAACGGGCCGAACTAGTGCAAAAGTTCGTGCCACGAAGTCGCGTCGGAATTATTCGCAACGAACGCACCCGATCCACCCCACTGGACCCTAAACTGACATTTTGGTGTGTTTCGTACTATTTGGGTGCATTCGGGACCGTTTGGTTGCCTTACGAAACTCGGTGCAAAATTGGCCGAACTAGTGCAAAAGTTTGGGCCACGAAGACGCGTCGGTATTTTTTGCAACGATCTCAGCCGATCCACCCCACTGGACCGTAAACTGATGTTTTGGTGCATTTCGTACTATTGGGATGCATTCGGGACCGTTTGGTTGCCTTACAAAACTCGGTGCAAAATGTGTCGAACTAGTGCAAAAGTTCGTGCCAGGAAGTCGCGTCGGAATTTTTCACAAGGAACGCACCCGATCAACCCCATTAGACCCTAAACTGACGTTTTGGTGCATTTCGTACTATTTGGGTGCATTCGGGACCGTTTGGTTGCCTTACAAAACTCGGTGCAAAATGTGTCGAACTAGTGCAAAAGTTCGTGCTAGGAAGTGGCTTCGGAATTTTTCACAACAAACGCACCCGATCCACCCCATTGGACCCTAAACTGACGTTTTGGTGCGTTTCGTACTATTTGGGTGCATTCGGGACTGTTTGGTTGCCTTACGAAACTCGGTGCAAAACGGGCCGAACTAGTGCAAAAATTTCATGCCACGAAGTCGCGTCGGAATTTTTCACAACGAACGCACCCGATCCACCCCATTGGACCCTAAACTAACGTTTTGGTGCGTTTCGTACTATTTGGGTGCATTCGGTACTATTTGGTTGTCTTACGAAACTCAGTGCAAAATGGGCCGAACTAGTGCAATAGTTCGTGCCATGAAGTCGCGTCGGATTTTTTCGCAACGAACACACCCGATCCACCCCATTGGACCCTAAACTGACGTTTTGGTGCGTTTCGTTCTATTTGCGTGGATTCGGGACCGTTTGGTTGCCATACGAAACTCCATGCAAAACGGGCCGAACTAGTGCAAAAGTTCGTGCCACGAAGTCACGTCGGAATTATTCGCAACGAACGCACCCGATCCACCCCATTGGACCCTAAACTAACGTTTTCGTGCCTTTCGTACTATTTGGTTGCATTCGGGACCGTTTGGTTGCCTTACTAAACTCGGTACAAAATGGGCCGAACTAGTCCAAAAGTTGGTGCCACGAAGTCGCGTCGGAATTTTTTCAACGAACCCCGCCGATCCACCCCATTAGACCCTAATCTAACGTTTTGGTGCGTTTCGTACTATTTGGATTCGGGACCGTTTGGTGCCTTCCGACACTCGGTGCAAAACGGGCCAAACAAGTGCAAAAGTTCGTGCCACGAACTCGCGTCGGAATTTTTCGCAACAAACGCACCCGATCCACCCCATTGGACACTAGACTGAAGTTTTGGTTCGTTTCGTACTATTTGGGTGCACTGGGACCGTTTGCTTGCCTTACAAAACTCTATGCAAAACGTGTCGAACAAGTGCAAAAGTTCGTGCTAGGAAGTGGCTTCGGAATTTTTCACAACGAACGCACCCGATCCACCCCATTGGACCCTAAACTGACGTTTCGGTGCGTTTCGTACTATTTGGGTGCATTCGGGACTGTTTGGTTGCCTTACGAAACTCGGTGCAAAACGGGCCGAACTAGTGCAAAAGTTCGTGCCACGAAGTCGCGTCGGAATTATTCGCAACGAACGCACCCGATCCACCCCACTGGACCCTAAACTGACATTTTGGTGTGTTTCGTACTATTTGGGTGCATTCGGGACCGTTTGGTTGCCTTACGAAACTCGGTGCAAAATTGGCCGAACTAGTGCAAAAGTTTGGGCCACGAAGACGCGTCGGTATTTTTTGCAACGATCTCAGCCGATCCACCCCACTGGACCGTAAACTGATGTTTTGGTGCATTTCGTACTATTGGGATGCATTCGGGACCGTTTGGTTGCCTTACAAAACTCGGTGCAAAATGTGTCGAACTAGTGCAAAAGTTCGTGCCAGGAAGTCGCGTCGGAATTTTTCACAAGGAACGCACCCGATCAACCCCATTAGACCCTAAACTGACGTTTTGGTGCATTTCGTACTATTTGGGTGCATTCGGGACCGTTTGGTTGCCTAACAAAACTCGGTGCAAAATGTGTCGAACTAGTGCAAAAGTTCGTGCTAGGAAGTGGCTTCGGAATTTTTCACAACAAACGCACCCGATCCACCCCATTGGACCCTAAACTGACGTTTTGGTGCGTTTCGTACTATTTGGGTGCATTCGGGACTGTTTGGTTGCCTTACGAAACTCGGTGCAAAACGGGCCGAACTAGTGCAAAAATTTCATGCCACGAAGTCGCGTCGGAATTTTTCACAACGAACGCACCCGATCCACCCCATTGGACCCTAAACTAACGTTTTGGTGCGTTTCGTACTATTTGGGTGTATTCGGTACTATTTGGTTGCCTTACGAAACTCAGTGCAAAATGGGCCGAACTAGTGCAATAGTTCGTGCCATGAAGTCGCGTCGGATTTTTTCGCAACGAACACACCCGATCCACCCCATTGGACCCTAAACTGACGTTTTGGTGCGTTTCGTTCTATTTGCGTGGATTCGGGACCGTTTGGTTGCCATACGAAACTCGATGCAAAACGGGCCGAACTAGTGCAAAAGTTCGTGCCACGAAGTCACGTCGGAATTATTCGCAACGAACGCACCCGATCCACCCCATTGGACCCTAAACTAACGTTTTCGTGCCTTTCGTACTATTTGGTTGCATTCGGGACCGTTTGGTTGCCTTACTAAACTCGGTACAAAATGGGCCGAACTAGTCCAAAAGTTGGTGCCACGAAGTCGCGTCGGAATTTTTTCAACGAACCCCGCCGATCCACCCCATTAGACCCTAATCTAACGTTTTGGTGCGTTTCGTACTATTTGGATTCGGGACCGTTTGGTGCCTTCCGACACTCGGTGCAAAACGGGCCAAACAAGTGCAAAAGTTCGTGCCACGAACTCGCGTCGGAATTTTTCGCAACAAACGCACCCGATCCACCCCATTGGACACTAGACTGAAGTTTTGGTTCGTTTCGTACTATTTGGGTGCACTGGGACCGTTTGCTTGCCTTACAAAACTCTATGCAAAACGTGTCGAACAAGTGCAAAAGTTCGTGCTAGGAAGTGGCTTCGGAATTTTTCACAACGAACGCACCCGATCCACCCCATTGGACCCTAAACTAACGTTTTCGTGCCTTTCGTACTATTTGGTTGCATTCGGGACCGTTTGGTTGCCTTACTAAACTCGGTACAAAATGGGCCGAACTAGTCCAAAAGTTGGTGCCACGAAGTCGCGTCGGAATTTTTTCAACGAACCCCGCCGATCCACCCCATTAGACCCAAATCTAATGTTTTGGTGCGTTTCGTACTATTTGGATTCGGAACCGTTTGGTGCCTTCCGACACTCGGTGCAAAACGGGCCAAACTAGTGCAAAAGTTCGTGCCACGAACTCGCGTCGGAATTTTTCGCAACGAACGCACCCGATCCACCCCATTGGACACTAGACTGAAGTTTTGGTTCGTTTCGTACTATTTGGGTGCATCTGGGACCGTTTGCTTGCCTTACAAAACTCTATGCAAAACGTGTCGAACAAGTGCAAAAGTTCGTGCTAGGAAGTTGCTTCGGAATTTTTCACAACGAACGCACCCGATCCACCCCATGGGACCCTAAACTGTCGTTTTGGTGCGTTTCGTACTATTTGGGTGCATTCGGTACCGTTTGGTTGCCATTCGAAACTCGGTGCAAAACGGGCCGAACTAGTGCAAAAGTTCGTGCCACGAAGTCGCGTCGGAATTATTCGCAACGAACGCCGATCCACGCCATTAGACCCTAAACTGACGTTTTGGTGCTTTTCGATCTATTTGGGTGCATTCGGGACCGTTTGGTAGCATTACGAAACTCGGTGCAAAACGGGCCGAACTAGTGCAAAAGTTCGTGCCACGAAGTCGCGTCGGAATTATTCGCAACGAACGCGCCCGATCCTCGCCATTGGACCCTAAACTGACATTTTGGTGCGTTTCGTACGATTGGCTGCATTCGGGACCGTTTGGTTGCCTTACGAAACTCGGTGCAAAATGGGCCGAACAAGTGCAAAAGTTTGGGCCACGAAGTCGCGTCAGAATTTTTTGCAACGAACTCAGCCGATCCACCCCATTGGACCGAAAACTGATGTTTTGGTGCATTTCGTACTATTTGGATGCATTCAGGACCGTTTGGTTGCCTTACAAAACTCGGTGCAAAATGTATCGAACTAGTGCAAAAGTTCGTGCCAGGAAGTCGCGCCGGAATTTTTCACAACGAACGCACCCGATCCACCCCATTAGACCCTAAACTGACGTTTTGGTGCGTTTCGTACTATCTGGATTCGGGACCGTTTGGTTGCCTTCCGACACTCGGTGCAAAACGGGCCGAACTAGTGCAAAAGTTCGTGCCGCGAAGTCGCGTCGGAATTTTTGGAAACGAACGCACCCGATCCACCCCATTGGACCCTAAACTGATGTTTTGGTGCGTTTCATACTATTTGGGTGCATTCGGGACTGTTTGGTTGCCTTACGAAACTCGGTGCAAAACGGGCCGAACTAGTGCAAAAATTTCATGCCACGAAGTCGCGTCGGAATTTTTCACAACGAACGCACCCGATCCACCCCATTGGACCCTAAACTAACGTTTTGGTGCGTTTCGTACTATTTGGGTGCATTCGGTACTATTTGGTTGCCTTACGAAACTCGGTGCAAAACGGGCCGAACTAGTGCAATAGTTCGTGCCATGAAGTCGCGTCGGATTTTTTTCGCAACGAACACACCCGATCCACCCCATTGGACCCTAAACTGACGTTTTGGTGCGTTTCGTTCTATTTGCGTGGATTCGGGACCGTTTAGTTGCCATACGAAACTCGATGCAAAACGGGCCGAACTAGTGCAAAAGTTCGTGCCACGAAGTCACGTCGGAATTATTCGCAACGAACGCACCCGATCCACCCCATTGGACCCTAAACTAACGTTTTCGTGCCTTTCGTACTATTTGGTTGCATTCGGGACCGTTTGGTTGCCTTACTAAACTCGGTACAAAATGGGCCGAACTAGTCCAAAAGTTGGTGCCACGAAGTCGCGTCGGAATTTTTTCAACGAACCCCGCCGATCCACCCCATTAGACCCTAATCTAACGTTTTGGTGCATTTCGTACTATTTGGATTCGGGACCGTTTGGTTGCCTTCCGACACTCGGTGCAAAACGGGCCAAACTAGTGCAAAAGTTCGTGCCACGAACTCGCGTCGGAATTTTTCGCAACGAACGCACCCGATCCACCCCATTGGACACTAGACTGAAGTTTTAGTTCGTTTCGTACTATTTGGGTGCATCTGGGACCGTTTGGTTGCCTTACAAAACTCTATGCAAAACTTGTCGAACTAGTGCAAAAGTTCGTGCTAGGAAGTTGCTTCGGAATTTTTCACAACGAACGCACCCGATCCACCCCATTGGACCCTAAACTGTCGTTTTGGTGCGTTTCGTACTATTTGGGTGCATTCGGTACCGTTTGGTTGCCATTCTAAACTCGTTGCAAAACGGGCCGAACTAGTGCAAAATTTCGTGCCATGAGGTCGCGTCGGAATTATTCCCAACGAACGCAACCGATCCACCCCATTGAACCCTAAATTGACGTTTTGGTGTGTTTCATTCTATTTGGGTGCATTCGGGACCGTTTGGTAGCATTACGAAACTCGGTGCAAAACGGGCCGAACTAGTGCAAAAATTCGTGCCACGAAGTCGCGTCGGATTTTTTCGCAACGAACGCACCCGACCCACCCCATTGGTCCCTCAACAAATGTTTTGGTGCATTTCGTTCTATTTGCGTGCATTAGGGACCGTTTGGTTGCCTTACGAAACTCGGTGCAAAACGGGCCGAACTAGGGCAAAAGTTCGTGCCACGAAGTCGCGTCGGAATTATTCGCAACGAACTCCGATCCACCCCATTAGACCCTAAACTGACGTTTTGGTGCGTTTCATACTATTTGGGTGCATTCGGGACCGTTTGGTTGTATGAAACTCGGTACAAAACTGGCCGAACTAGTGCAAAAGTTCGTGCCACGAAGTCGCATCGGAATTATTCGCAACGAACGCACCTGATCCACCCCATTGGACCCTAAACTGACATTTTGGTGCATTTTGTACTATTTGGGTGCATTCGGGACCGTTTGGTTGCCTTACGAAACTCGCTGCAAAATGGGCCGAACTAGTGCAAAAGTTTGGGCCACGAAGTCGCGTCGGAATTTTTTGCAACGGACTCAGCCGATCCACCCCATTGGATCGTAAACTGATGTTTTGGTGGATCTCGTACTATCTGGATGCATTCGGGACCGTTTGGTTGCCTTACAAAACTCGGTGCAAAATGTGTCGAACTAGTGCAAAAGTTCGTGCCAGGAAGTCGTGTCGGAATTTTTCACAACGAACGCACTCGATCCACCCCATTAGACACTAAACTGACGTTTTGGTGTGTTTCGTACTACTTGGGTGCATTCGGGACCGTTTGGTTGCCTCACAAAACACGGTGCAAAACGTGTCGAACTAGTGCAAAAGTTCGTGCTAGGAAGTGGCTTCGGAATTTTTCACCACGAACGCACCCGATCCACCCCATTGGACCCTAAACTGACGTTTTGGTGCATTTCGTACTATTTGGCTGCATTCGGGACTGTTTGGTTGCCTTACGAAACTCGGTGCAAAACGGGCCGAACTAGTGCAAAAAGTTCATGCCACGAAGTCGCGTCGGAATTTTTTGCAACGAACTCAGCCGATCCACCCCATTGGACCGTAAACTGATGTTTTGGTGCATCTCATTCTATCTGGATGCATTCGGGACCGTTTGGTTGCCTTACAAAACTCGGTGCAAAACGTGTCGAACTAGTGCAAAAGTTCGTGCCATGAAGTCGCGTCGGAATTTTTCACAACGAATGCACCCGATCCACCCCATTAGACCCTAAACTGACGTTTTGGTGCATTTCGTACTACTTGGGTGCATTCGGGACCGTTTGGTTGCCTCACAAAACACGGTGCAAAACGTGTCGAACTAGTGCAAAAGTTCGTGCTAGGAAGTGGCTTCGGAATTTTTCACAACGAACGCACCCGATCCACTCCATTGGACCCTAAACTGACATTTTGGTGCGTTTCGTTCTATTTGGCTGCATTCGGGACTGTTTGGCTGCCTTACGAAACTTGGTGCAGAACGGGCCGAACTAGTGCAAAAAGTTCATGCTACGAAGTCGCGTCGGAATTTTTCACAACGAACGCACCCGATCCACCCCATTGGACCCTAAACTAACGTTTTGGTGCGTTTCGTACTATTTGGGTGCATTCGGTACCGTTTGGTTGCCTTTCGAAACTCGGTGAATAACGGGCCGAACTAGTGCAAAAGTTCGTGCCATGAAGTCGCGTTGGAATTATTCCCAACGAACGCAACCGATCCACCCCATTGGACCCTAAACTGACGTTTTGGTGCGTTTCGTTCTATTTGGGTGCATACGGGACCGTTTGGTAGCATTACGAAACTCGGTGCAAAACGGGCCGAACTAGTGCAAAAATTCGTGCCACGAAGTCGCGTCGGATTTTTTCGCAACGAACACACCCGACCCACCCCATTGGACCCTGAACAAATGTTTTGGTGCATTCCGTTCTATTTGCGTGCATTAGGGACCGTTTGGTTGCCTTACGAAACGCGGTGCAAAACAGACCGAACTGGTGCAAAAGTTCATGCCACGAAGTCGCATCGGAATTATTCGCAACGAACGCACCCAATCCACCCCATTGGACCCTAAGCTGACATTTTGGTGCATTTTGTACTATTTGGGTGAATTCGGGACCGTTTGGGTGCCTTACGAAACTCGGTGCAAAATGGGCCGAACTAGTGGAAAAGTTTGGGCCACGAAGTCGCGTCGGAAATTTTTTCAACGAACTCAGCCGATCCACCCCATTGGACCGTAAACTGATGTTTTGGTGCATCTCGTACTATATGGATGCATTCGGGACCGTTTGGTTGCCTTACAAAACTCGGTGCAAAACATGTCGAACTAGTGCAAAAGTTCGTGCCAGGAAGTCGCGTCGGAATATTTCACAACGAACGCACCGATCCACCCCATTAGACCCTAAATTGACCATTTTGTGTTTTTCGTACTACTTGGGTGCATTCGGGACCGTTTGGTTGCCTCACAAAACACGGTGCAAAACGTGTCGAACTAGTGCAAAAGTTCGTGCAAGGAAGTGGCTTCGGAATTTTTCACAACGAACGCACCCGATCCACCCCATAGAAACTAAACTGACGTTTTGGTGCGTTTCGTACTATTTGGCTGCATTCGGGACTGTTTGGTTGCCTTACGAAACTCGGTGCAAAACGGGTCGAACTAGTGCAAAAAGTTCATGCCACGTAGTCACGTCGGAATTTTTCACAACGAACGCACCCGATCCACCCCATTGGACCCTAAACTAACGTTTTGGTGCATTTCGTACTATTTGGGTGCATTTGGTACCGTTTGGTTGCCTTTCGAAACTCGGTGCATAATGGGCCGAAGTAGTGCAAAAGTTCGTGCCATGAAGTCGCGTCGGAATTATTCCCAACGAACCCAACCGATCCACCCCATTGGACCCTAAACTGACGTTTTGGTGCGTTTCGTTCTATTTGGGTGCATACGGGACCGTTTGGTAGCATTACGAAACTCGGAGCAAAACGGGCCGAACTAGTGCAAAAATTCGTGCCACGAAGTCGCGTCCGATTTTTTCGCAACGAACGCACCCGACCCACCCCATTGGACCCTGAACAAAGGTTTTGGTGCATTTCGTTCTATTTGCGTGCATTAGGGACCGTTTATTTGCCTTACGAAACTCGGTGCGAAACGGGCCGAGCTAGTGCAAAAGTTCGTGCCACGAAGTCGCGTCGGAATTTTTGGAAATGAACGCACCCGATCCACCCCATTGGACCCTAAACTGATGTTTTGGTGCGTTTCATACTATTTGGGTGCATTCGTGACCGTTTGGTTGTCTTTCGAAACACGGTGCAAAACAGGCCGAACTAGTGTAAAAGTTCGTGCCACGAAGTCGCGTCGAAATTATTCCCAACGAACTCACCCGATACTCCCCATTGAACCCTAAACTGACGTTTTGGTGTGTTTCGTTCTATTTGGGTGCATTCGGGACTGTTTGGTTGCCTTACGAAACTCGGTGCAAAACGGGCCGAACTAGTGCAATAGTTCGTGCCATGAAGTCGCGTCGGATTTTTTTCGCAACGAACACACCCGATCCACCCCATTGGACCCAAAACTGACGTTTTGGTGCGTTTCATTCTATTTGCGTGGATTCGGGACCGTTTGGTTGCCATACGAAACTCGATGCAAAACGGGCCGAATTAGTGCAAAAGTTCGTGCCACGAAGTCACGTCGGAATTATTCGCAACGAACGCACCCGATGCACCCCATTGGACCCTAAACTAACGTTTTCGTGCCTTTCGTACTATTTGGTTGCATTCGGGACCGTTTGGTTGCCTTACTAAACTCGGTACAAAATGGGCCGAACTAGTCCAAAAGTTGGTGCCACGAAGTCGCGTCGGAATTTTTTCAACGAACCCCGCCGATCCACCCCATTAGACCCTAATCTAATGTTTTGGTGCGTTTCGTACTATCTGGATTCGGGACCGTTTGGTTGCCTTCCGACACTCGGTGCAAAACGGGCCAAACTAGTGCAAAAGTTCGTGCCACGAACTCGCGTCGGAATTTTTCGCAACGAACGCACCCGATCCACCCCATTGGACACTAGACTGAAGTTTTGGTTCGTTTCGTACTATTTGGGTGCATCTGGGACCATTTGGTTGCCTTACAAAACTCTATGCAAAACTTGTCGAACTAGTGCAAAAGTTCGTGCTAGGAAGTTGCTTCGGAATTTTTCACAACGAACGCACCCGATCCACCCCATTGGACCCTAAACTGTCGTTTTGGTGCGTTTCGTACTATTTGGGTGCATTCGGTACCGTTTGGTTGCCATTCTAAACTCGTTGCAAAATGGGCCGAACTAGTGCAAAATTTCGTGCCATGAGGTCGCGTCGGAATTATTCCCAACGAACGCAACCGATCCACCCCATTGAACCCTAAATTGACGTTTTGGTGCGTTTCATTCTATTTGGGTGCATTCGGGACCGTTTGGTAGCATTACGAAACTCGGTGCAAAACGGGCCGAACTAGTGCAAAAATTCGTGCCACGAAGTCGCGTCGGATTTTTTCGCAACGAACGCACCCGACCCACCCCATTGGTCCCTCAACAAATGTTTTGGTGCATTTCGTTCTATTTGCGTGCATCAGGGACCGTTTGGTTGCGTTACGAAACTCGGTGCAAAACGGGCCGAACTAGGGCAAAAGTTCGTGCCACGAAGTCGCGTCGGAATTATTCGCAACGAACTCCGATCCACCCCATTAGACCCTAAACTGACGTTTTGGTGCGTTTCGTACTATTTGGGTGCATTCGGGACCGTTTGGTTGTATGAAACTCGGTACAAAACTGGCCGAACTAGTGCAAAAGTTCGTGCCACGAAGTCGCATCGGAATTATTCGCAACGAACGCACCTGATCCACCCCATTGGACCCTAAACTGACATTTTGGTGCATTTTGTACTATTTGGGTGCATTCGGGACCGTTTGGTTGCCTTACGAAACTCGCTACAAAATGGGCCGAACTAGTGCAAAAGTTTGGGCCACGAAGTCGCGTCGGAATTTTTTGCAACGAACTCAGCCGATCCACCCCATTGGATCGTAAACTGATGTTTTGGTGGATCTCGTACTATCTGGATGCATTCGGGACCGTTTGGTTGCCTTACAAAACTCGGTGCAAAACGTGTCGGTCTAGTGCAAAAGTTCGTGCCAGGAAGTCGCGTCGGAATTTTTCACAACGAACGCACTCGATCCACCCCATTAGACACTAAACTGACGTTTTGGTGTGTTTCGTACTACTTGGGTGCATTCGGGACCGTTTGGTTGCCTCACAAAACACGGTGCAAAACGTGTCGAACTAGTGCAAAAGTTCGTGCTAGGAAGTGGCTTCGGAATTTTTCACCACGAACACACCCGATCCACCCCATTGGACCCTAAACTGACGTTTTGATGCGTTTCGTACTATTTGGCTGCATTCGGGACTGTTTGGTTGCCTTACGAAACTCGGTGCAAAACGGGCCGAACTAGTGCAAAAAGTTCATGCCACGAAGTCGCGTCGGAATTTTTTGCAACGAACTCAGCCGATCCACCGCATTGGACCGTAAACTGATGTTTTGGTGCATCTCGTTCTATCTGGATGCATTCGGGACCGTTTGGTTGCCTTACAAAACTCGGTGCAAAACGTGTCGAACTAGTACAAAAGTTCGTGCCATGAAGTCGCGTCGGAATTTTTCACAACGAACGCACCCGATCCACCCCATTAGACACTAAACTGACGTTTTGGTGTGTTTCGTACTACTTGGGTGCATTCGGGACCGTTTGGTTACCTCACAAAACACGGTGCAAAACGTGTCGAACTAGTGCAAAAGTTCGTGCTAGGAAGTGGCTTCGGAATTTTTCACCACGAACGCACCCGATCCACCCCATTGGACCCTAAACTGACATTTTGGTGCGTTTCGTTCTATTTGGCTGCATTCGGGACTGTTTGGCTGCCTTACGAAACTTGGTGCAGAACGGGCCGAACTAGTGCAAAAAGTTCATGCTACGAAGTCGCGTCGGAATTTTTCACAACGAACGCACCCGATCCACCCCATTGGACCCTAAACTAACGTTTTGGTGCGTTTCGTACTATTTGGGTGCATTCGGTACCGTTTGGTTGCCTTTCGAAACTCGGTGCATAACAGGCCGAACTAGTGCAAAAGTTCGTGCCATGAAGTCGCGTCGGAATTATTCCCAACGAACGCAACCGATCCACCCCATTGGACCCTAAACTGACGTTTTGGTGCGTTTCGTTCTATTTGGGTGCATACGGGACCGTTTGGTAGCATTACGAAACTCGGTGCAAAACGGGCCGAACTAGTGCAAAAATTCGTGCCACGAAGTCGCGTCGGATTTTTTCGCAACGAACACACCCGACCCACCCCATTGGACCCTGAACAAATGTTTTGGTGCATTCCGTTCTATTTGCGTGCATTAGGGACCGTTTGGTTGCCTTACGAAACGCGGTGCAAAACAGACCGAACTGGTGCAAAAGTTCATGCCACGAAGTCGCATCGGAATTATTCGCAACGAACGCACCCGATCCACCCCATTGGACCCTAAGCTGACATTTTGGTGCATTTTGTACTATTTGGGTGAATTCGGGACCGTTTGGTTGCCTTACGAAACTCGGTGCAAAATGGGCCGAACTAGTGGAAAAGTTTGGGCCACGAAGTCGCGTCGGAAATTTTTTCAACGAACTCAGCCGATCCACCCCATTGGACCGTAAACTGATGTTTTGGTGCATCTCGTACTATCTGGATGCATTCGGGACCGTTTGGTTGCCTTACAAAACTCGGTGCAAAACGTGTCGAACTAGTGCAAAAGTTCGTGCCAGGAAGTCGCGTCGGAATATTTCACAACGAACGCACCCGATCCACCCCATTAGACCATAAATTGACCTTTTTGTGTTTTTCGTACTACTTGGGTGCATTCGGGACCGTTTGGTTGCCTCACAAAACACGGTGCAAAACGTGTCGAACTAGTGCAAAAGTTCGTGCAAGGAAGTGGCTTCGGAATTTTTCACAACGAACGCACCCGATCCACCCCATAGGAACTAAACTGACATTTTGGTGCGTTTCGTACTATTTGGCTGCATTCGGGACTGTTTGGTTGCCTTACGAAACTCGGTGCAAAACGGGCCGAACTAGTGCAAAAAGTTCATGCCACGAAGTCACGTCGGAACTTTTCACAACGAACGCACCCGATCCACCCCATTGGACCCTAAACTAACGTTTTGGCGCATTTCGTACTATTTGGGTGCATTCGGTACCGTTTGGTTGCCTTTCGAAACTCGGTGCATAATGGGCCGAACTAGTGCAAAAGTTCGTGCCATGAAGTCGCGTCGGAATTATTCCCAACGAACGCAACCGATCCACCCCATTGGACCCTAAACTGACATTTTGGTGCGTTTCGTTCTATTTGGGTGCATACGGGACCGTTTGGTAGCATTACGAAACTCGGTGCAAAACGGGCCAAACTAGTGCAAAAATTCGTGCCACGAAGTCGCGTCCGATTTTTTCGCAATGAACGCACCCGACCCACCCCATTGGACCCTGAACAAAGGTTTTGGTGCATTTCGTTCTATTTGCGTGCATTAGGGACTGTTTGGTTGCCTTACGAAACTCGGTGCAAAACGGGCCGAGCTAGTGCAAAAGTTCGTGCCACGAAGTCGCGTCGGAATTATTCGCAACGAACGCCGATCCACCCCATTAGACCCTAAACTAACGTTTTCGTGCCTTTCGTACTATTTGGGTGCATTCGGGACCGTTTGGTTGCCTTACGAAACTCGGTACAAAATGGGCCGAACTAGTGCAAAAGTTGGAGCCACGAAGTCGCAGCGGAATTTTTTGCAACGAACCCAGCCGATCCACCCCATTGGACCGTAAGCTGACGTTTTGGTGCATTTCGTACTATTTGGATTCGGGACCGTTTGGTTGCCTTCCGACACTCGGTGCAAAACGGGCCAAACTAGTGCAAAAATTCGTGCCACGAACTCGCGTCAGAATTTTTCGCAACGAACGCAACCGATCCACCCCATTGGACCCTAAACTGAAGTTTTGGTTCGTTTCATACTATTTGGGTGCATCCGGGACCGTTTGGTTGCCTTACAAAACTCGGTGCAAAACGTGTCGAACTAGTGCAAAAGTTCGTGCTAGGAAGTTGCTACGGAATTTTTCACAACGAACGCACCCGATCCACCCCATTGGACCCTAAACTGACGTTTTGGTGCATTTTGTACTATTTGGGTGCATTCGGTACCGTTTGGTTGCCTTTCGAAACTCGGTGCAAAACGGGCCGAACTAGTGCAAAAGTTCGTGCCATGAGGTCGCGTCGGAATTATTCCCAAAGAACGCAACCGATCCACCCCATTGGACCCTAAACTGATATTTTGGTGCATTTTGTACTATTTGGGTGCATTCGGGACCGTTTGGTTGCCTTACGAAACTCGCTGCAAAATGGGCCGAACTAGTGCAAAAGTTTGGGCCACGAAGTCGCATCGGAATTTTTTGCAACGAACTCAGCCGATCCACCCCATTGGATCGTAAACTGATGTTTTGGTGGATCTCGTACTATCTGGATGCATTTGGGACCGTTTGGTTGCCTTACAAAACTCGGTGCAAAACGTGTCGAACTAGTGCAAAAGTTCGTGCCAGGAAGTCGCGTCGGAATTTTTCACAACGAATGCACTCGATCCACCCCATTAGACACTAAACTGACGTTTTGGTGTGTTTCGTACTACTTGGGTGCATTCGGGACCGTTTGGTTGCCTCACAAAACACGGTGCAAAACGTGTCGAACTAGTGCAAAAGTTCGTGCTAGGAAGTGGCTTCGGAATTTTTCACCACGAACGCACCCGATCCACCCCATTGGACCCTAAACTGACGTTTTGGTGCGTTTCGTACTATTTGGCTGCATTCGGGACTGTTTGGTTGCCTTACGAAACTCGGTGCAAAACGGGCCGAACTAGTGCAAAAAGTTCATGCCACGAAGTCGCGTCGGAATTTTTTGCAACGAACTCAGCCGATCCACCCCATTGGACCGTAAACTGATGTTTTGGTGCATCTCGTACTATCTGGATGCATTCGGGACCGTTTGGTTGCCTTACAAAACTCGGTGCAAAACGTGTCGAACTAGTGCAAAAGTTCGTGCCATGAAGTCGCGTCGGAATTTTTCACAACGAACGCACCCGATCCACCCCATTAGACCCTGAACTGACGTTTTGGTGCATTTCGTACTACTTGGGTGCATTCGGGACCATTTGGTTGCCTCACAAAACACGGTGCAAAACGTGTCGAACTAGTGCAAAAGTTCGTGCTAGGAAGTGGCTTCGGAATTTTTCACAACGAACGCACCCGATCCACTCCATTGGACCCTAAACTGACATTTTGGTGCGTTTCGTTCTATTTGGCTGCATTCGGGACTGTTTGGCTGCCTTACGAAACTTGGTGCAGAACGGGCCGAACTAGTGCAAAAAGTTCATGCTACGAAGTCGCGTCGGAATTTTTCACAACGAACGCACCCGATCCACCCCATTGGACCCTAAACTAACGTTTTGGTGCGTTTCGTACTATTTGGGTGCATTCGGTACCGTTTGGTTGCCTTTCGAAACTCGGTGCATAACGGGCCGAACTAGTGCAAAAGTTCGTGCCATGAAGTCGCGTCGGAATTATTCCCAACGAACGCAACCGATCCACCCCATTGGACCCTAAACTGACGTTTTGGTGCGTTTCGTTCTATTTGGGTGCATACGGGACCGTTTGGTAGCATTACGAAACTCGGTGCAAAACGGGCCGAACTAGTGCAAAAATTCGTGCCACGAAGTCGCGTCGGATTTTTTCGCAACGAACACACCCGACCCACCCCATTGGACCCTGAACAAATGTTTTGGTGCATTCCGTTCTATTTGCGTGCATTAGGGACCGTTTGGTTGCCTTACGAAACGCGGTGCAAAACAGACCGAACTGGTGCAAAAGTTCATGCCACGAAGTCGCATCGGAATTATTCGCAACGAACGCACCCGATCCACCCCATTGGACCCTAAGCGGACATTTTGGTGCATTTTGTACTATTTGGGTGAATTCGGGACCGTTTGGTTGCCTTACGAAACTCGGTGCAAAATGGGCCGAACTAGTGGAAAAGTTTGGGCCACGAAGTCGCGTCGGAAATTTTTTCAACGAACTCAGCCGATCCACCCCATTGGACCGTAAACTGATGTTTTGGTGCATCTCGTACTATCTGGATGCATTCGGGACCGTTTGGTTGCCTTACAAAACTCGGTGCAAAACGTGTCGAACTAGTGCAAAAGTTCGTGCCAGGAAGTCGCGTCGGAATATTTCACAACGAACGCACCCGATCCACCCCATTAGACCATAAATTGACCTTTTTGTGTTTTTCGTACTACTTGGGTGCATTCGGGACCGTTTGGTTGCCTCACAAAACACGGTGCAAAACGTGTCGAACTAGTGCAAAAGTTCGTGCAAGGAAGTGGCTTCGGAATTTTTCACAACGAACGCACCCGATCCACCCCATAGGAACTAAACTGACATTTTGGTGCGTTTCGTACTATTTGGCTGCATTCGGGACTGTTTGGTTGCCTTACGAAACTCGGTGCAAAACGGGCCGAACTAGTGCAAAAAGTTAATGCCACGAAGTCACGTCGGAACTTTTCACAACGAACGCACCCGATCCACCCCATTGGACCCTAAACTAACGTTTTGGCGCATTTCGTACTATTTGGGTGCATTCGGTACCGTTTGGTTGCCTTTCGAAACTCGGTGCATAATGGGCCGAACTAGTGCAAAAGTTCGTGCCATGAAGTCGCGTCGGAATTATTCCCAACGAACGCAACCGATCCACCCCATTGGACCCTAAACTGACATTTTGGTGCGTTTCGTTCTATTTGGGTGCATACGGGACCGTTTGGTAGCATTACGAAACTCGGTGCAAAACGGGCCAAACTAGTGCAAAAATTCGTGCCACGAAGTCGCGTCCGATTTTTTCGCAATGAACGCACCCGACCCACCCCATTGGACCCTGAACAAAGGTTTTGGTGCATTTCGTTCTATTTGCGTGCATTAGGGACTGTTTGGTTGCCTTACGAAACTCGGTGCAAAACGGGCCGAGCTAGTGCAAAAGTTCGTGCCACGAAGTCGCGTCGGAATTATTCGCAACGAACGCCGATCCACCCCATTAGACCCTAAACTAACGTTTTCGTGCCTTTCGTACTATTTGGGTGCATTCGGGACCGTTTGGTTGCCTTACGAAACTCGGTACAAAATGGGCCGAACTAGTGCAAAAGTTGGAGCCACGAAGTCGCAGCGGAATTTTTTGCAACGAACCCAGCCGATCCACCCCATTGGACCGTAAGCTGACGTTTTGGTGCATTTCGTACTATTTGGATTCGGGACCGTTTGGTTGCCTTCCGACACTCGGTGCAAAACGGGCCAAACTAGTGCAAAAGTTCGTGCCACGAACTCGCGTCAGAATTTTTCGCAACGAACGCAACCGATCCACCCCATTGGACCCTAAACTGAAGTTTTGGTTCGTTTCATACTATTTGGGTGCATCCGGGACCGTTTGGTTGCCTTACAAAACTCGGTGCAAAACGTGTCGAACTAGTGCAAAAGTTCGTGCTAGGAAGTTGCTACGGAATTTTTCACAACGAACGCACCCGATCCACCCCATTGGACCCTAAACTGACGTTTTGGTGCATTTTGTACTATTTGGGTGCATTCGGTACCGTTTGGTTGCCTTTCGAAACTCGGTGCAAAACGGGCCGAACTAGTGCAAAAGTTCGTGCCATGAGGTCGCGTCGGAATTATTCCCAAAGAACGCAACCGATCCACCCCATTGGACCCTAAACTGATATTTTGGTGCATTTTGTACTATTTGGGTGCATTCGGGACCGTTTGGTTGCCTTACGAAACTCGCTGCAAAATGGGCCGAACTAGTGCAAAAGTTTGGGCCACGAAGTCGCATCGGAATTTTTTGCAACGAACTCAGCCGATCCACCCCATTGGATCGTAAACTGATGTTTTGGTGGATCTCGTACTATCTGGATGCATTCGGGACCGTTTGGTTGCCTTACAAAACTCGGTGCAAAACGTGTCGAACTAGTGCAAAAGTTCGTGCCAGGAAGTCGCGTCGGAATTTTTCACAACGAATGCACTCGATCCACCCCATTAGACACTAAACTGACGTTTTGGTGTGTTTCGTACTACTTGGGTGCATTCGGGACCGTTTGGTTGCCTCACAAAACACGGTGCAAAACGTGTCGAACTAGTGCAAAAGTTCGTGCTAGGAAGTGGCTTCGGAATTTTTCACCACGAACGCACCCGATCCACCCCATTGGACCCTAAACTGACGTTTTGGTGCGTTTCGTACTATTTGGCTGCATTCGGGACTGTTTGGTTGCCTTACGAAACTCGGTGCAAAACGGGCCGAACTAGTGCAAAAAGTTCATGCCACGAAGTCGCGTCGGAATTTTTTGCAACGAACTCAGCCGATCCACCCCATTGGACCGTAAACTGATGTTTTGGTGCATCTCGTACTATCTGGATGCATTCGGGACCGTTTGGTTGCCTTACAAAACTCGGTGCAAAACGTGTCGAACTAGTGCAAAAGTTCGTGCCATGAAGTCGCGTCGGAATTTTTCACAACGAACGCACCCGATCCACCCCATTAGACCCTGAACTGACGTTTTGGTGCATTTCGTACTACTTGGGTGCATTCGGGACCATTTGGTTGCCTCACAAAACACGGTGCAAAACGTGTCGAACTAGTGCAAAAGTTCGTGCTAGGAAGTGGCTTCGGAATTTTTCACAACGAACGCACCCGATCCACTCCATTGGACCCTAAACTGACATTTTGGTGCGTTTCGTTCTATTTGGCTGCATTCGGGACTGTTTGGCTGCCTTACGAAACTTGGTGCAGAACGGGCCGAACTAGTGCAAAAAGTTCATGCTACGAAGTCGCGTCGGAATTTTTCACAACGAACGCACCCGATCCACCCCATTGGACCCTAAACTAACGTTTTGGTGCGTTTCGTACTATTTGGGTGCATTCGGTACCGTTTGGTTGCCTTTCGAAACTCGGTGCATAACGGGCCGAACTAGTGCAAAAGTTCGTGCCATGAAGTCGCGTCGGAATTATTCCCAACGAACGCAACCGATCCACCCCATTGGACCCTAAACTGACGTTTTGGTGCGTTTCGTTCTATTTGGGTGCATACGGGACCGTTTGGTAGCATTACGAAACTCGGTGCAAAACGGGCCGAACTAGTGCAAAAATTCGTGCCACGAAGTCGCGTCGGATTTTTTCGCAACGAACACACCCGACCCACCCCATTGGACCCTGAACAAATGTTTTGGTGCATTCCGTTCTATTTGCGTGCATTAGGGACCGTTTGGTTGCCTTACGAAACGCGGTGCAAAACAGACCGAACTGGTGCAAAAGTTCATGCCACGAAGTCGCATCGGAATTATTCGCAACGAAGGCACCCGATCCACCCCATTGGACCCTAAGCGGACATTTTGGTGCATTTTGTACTATTTGGGTGAATTCGGGACCGTTTGGTTGCCTTACGAAACTCGGTGCAAAATGGGCCGAACTAGTGGAAAAGTTTGGGCCACGAAGTCGCGTCGGAAATTTTTTCAACAAACTCAGCCGATCCACCCCATTGGACCGTAAACTGATGTTTTGGTGCATCTCGTACTATCTGGATGCATTCGGGACCGTTTGGTTGCCTTACAAAACTCGGTGCAAAACGTGTCGAACTAGTGCAAAAGTTCGTGCCAGGAAGTCGCGTCGGAATATTTCACAACGAACGCACCCGATCCACCCCATTAGACCATAAATTGACCTTTTTGTGTTTTTCGTACTACTTGGGTGCATTCGGGACCGTTTGGTTGCCTCACAAAACACGGTGCAAAACGTGTCGAACTAGTGCAAAAGTTCGTGCAAGGAAGTGGCTTCGGAATTTTTCACAACGAACGCACCCGATCCACCCCATAGGAACTAAACTGACATTTTGGTGCGTTTCGTACTATTTGGCTGCATTCGGGACTGTTTGGTTGCCTTACGAAACTCGGTGCAAAACGGGCCGAACTAGTGCAAAAAGTTCATGCCACGAAGTCACGTCGGAACTTTTCACAACGAACGCACCCGATCCACCCCATTGGACCCTAAACTAACGTTTTGGCGCATTTCGTACTATTTGGGTGCATTCGGTACCGTTTGGTTGCCTTTCGAAACTCGGTGCATAATGGGCCGAACTTGTGCAAAAGTTCGTGCCATGAAGTCGCGTCGGAATTATTCCCAACGAACGCAACCGATCCACCCCATTGGACCCTAAACTGACGTTTTGGTGCGTTTCGTTCTATTTGGGTGCATACGGGACCGTTTGGTAGCATTACGAAACTCGGTGCAAAACGGGCCGAACTAGTGCAAAAATTCGTGCCACGAAGTCGCGTCCGATTTTTTCGCAACGAACGCACCCGACCCACCCCATTGGACCCTGAACAAAGGTTTTGGTGCATTTCGTTCTATTTGCGTGCATTAGGGACCGTTTGGTTGCCTTACGAAACTCGGTGCAAAACGGGCCGGGCTAGTGCAAAAGTTCGTGCCACGAAGTCGCGTCGGAATTATTCGCAACGAACGCCGATCCACCCCATTAGACCCTAAACTAACGTTTTCGTGCCTTTCGTACTATTTGGGTGCATTCGGGACTGTTTGGTTGCCTTACGAAACTCGGTACAAAATGGGCCGAACTAGTGCAAAAGTTGGAGCCACGAAGTCGCATCGGAATTTTTTGCAACGAACCCAGCCGATCCACCCCATTGGACCGTAAGCTGACGTTTTAGTGCATTTCGTACTATTTGGATTCGGGACCGTTTGGTTGCCTTCCGACACTCGGTGCAAAACGGGCCAAACTAGTGCAAAAGTTCGTGCCACGAACTCGCGTCAGAATTTTTCGCAACGAACGCACCCGATCCACCCCATTGGACCCTAAACTGAAGTTTTGGTTCGTTTCGTACTATTTGGGTGCATCCGGGACCGTTTGGTTGCCTTACAAAACTCGGTGCAAAACGTGTCGAACTAGTGCAAAAATTCGTGCAACGAAGTCGCGTCAGATTTTTTCGCAACGAACGCACCCGACCCACCCCATTGGACCCTCAACAAACGTTTTGGTGCATTTCGTTCTATTTGCATGCATTAGGGACCGTTTGGTTGCCTAACGAAACTCGGTGCAAAAATGGCGGAACTAGTGCAAAAGTTCGTGCCACGAAGTCGCGTCGGAATTATTCGCAACGAACGCCGATCCACCCCATTGGACCCTAAACTGATGTTTTGGTGTATTTTGTACTATTTGGCTGCATTCGGGACCGTTTGGTTGCCATACAAAACTCGGTGCAAAACGTGTCGAACTAGTGCAAAAGTTCGTGCTAGGAAGTTGCTTCGGAATTTTTCACAACGAACGCACCCGATCCACCCCATTGGACCCTAAACTGACGTTTTGGTGCGTTTCGTACTATTTGGGTGCATTCGGTACCGTTTGGTTGCCATTCGAAACTCGGTGCAAAACGGGCCGAACTAGTGCAAAAGTTCGTGCCATGAGGTCGCGTCGGAATTATTCCCAACGAACGCAACCGATCCACCCCATTGGACCCTAAATTGATGTTTTGGTGCATTTCATTCTATTTGGCTGCATTCGAGACCGTTTGGTAGCATTACGAAACTCGGTGCAAAACGGGCCGAACTAGTGCAAAAATTCGTGCAACGAAGTCGCGTCGGATTTTTTCGCAACGAACGCACCCGACCCACCCCATTGGACCCTCAACAAACGTTTTGGTGCATTTCGTTCTATTTGCATGCATTAGGGACCGTTTGGTTGCCTAACGAAACTCGGTGCAAAACAGGCGGAACTAGTGCAAAAGTTCGTGCCACGAAGTCGCGTCGGAATTATTCACAACGAACGCCGATCCATCCCATTAGACCCTAAACTGACGTTTTGGTGCGTTTCATACTATTTGGGTACATTCGGGACCGTTTGGTTGTATGAAACTGGGTACAAAACGGGCCGAACTAGTGCAAAAGTTCGTGCCACGAAGTGGCATCAGAATTATTCGCAACGAACGCACCAGATCCACCCCATTGGACCCTATACTGTCATTTTGGTGCGTTTCGTACTTTTTGGGTGCATTTGTGACCGTTTGGTTGCCTTACGAAACTCGGTGCAAAATGGGCCGAACTAGTGCAAAAGCTTGGGCCACGAAGGCGCGTCGGAATTTTTTGCAACCAACTCAGCCGATCCACCCCATTGGACCGTAAACTGATGTTTTGGTGTATTTCGTACTATTTGGCTGCATTCGGCACCGTTTGGTTGCCATACAAAACTCGGTGCAAAACGTGTCGAACTAGTGCAAAAGTTCGTGCCAGGAAGTCGTGTCGGATTTTTTAACAACAAACGCACCCGATCCACCCCATTAGACCCTAAATTAACGTTTGATGCGTTTCATACTACTTGGGTGCATTCGGGACCGTTTGGTTGCCTTACAAAACTCGGTGCAAAACGTGTCGAACTAGTGCAAAAGTTCGTGCTAGGAAATGGCTTCGGAATGAATCGCAACGAACGCACCCGATCCACCCCATTGGACCCTAAACTGACGTTTTGGTTCGTTTTGTACTATTTGGCTGCATTCGGGACTGTTTGGTTGCCTTACGAAACTCGGTGCAAAACGGGCCGAACTAGTGCAAAAAGTTCATGCCACGAAGTCGCGTCGGAATTTTTCACAACGAACGCAGCCGATCCACCCCATTGGACCCTAAACTAATGTTTTGGTGCGTTTCGTACTATTTGGGTGCATTCGGTTCCGTTTGGTTGCCTTTCGAAACTCGGTGCAAAACGGGCCGAACTAGTGCAAAAGTTCGTGCCATGAAGTCGCGTCTGAATTGTTCCCAACGAACGCAACCGATCCACCCCATTGGACCCTAAGCTGACATTTTGGTGCATTTCTTACTATTTGGGTGTATACGGGACCGTTTGGTAGCATTACGAAACTCGGTGCAAAACGGGCCGAACTAGTGCAAAAATTCGTGCCACGAAGTCGCGTCGGATTTTTTCGCAACGAACGCACCCGACCAACCCCATTAGACCCTGAACAAACGTTTTGGTGCATTTCGTTCTATTTGCGTACATTAGGGACCGTTTGGTTGCCTTACGAAACTCGGTGCAAAACGGGCCGAACTAGTGCAAAAGTTCGTGCCACGAAGTCGTGTCGGAATTATTCGCAACGAACGCCGATCCACCCCATTAGACCCTAAACTAACGTTTTCGTGCCTTTCGTACTATTTGGGTGCATTCGGGACCGATTGGTTGCCTTACGAAACTCGGTACAAAATGGGCCGAACTAGTGCAAAAGTTGGAGCCACGAAGTCGCATCGGAATTTTTTGCAACGAACCCAGCCGATCCACCCCATTGGACCGTAAGCTGACGTTTTGGTGCATTTCGTACTATTCGGATTCGGGACCGTTTGGTTGCCTTCCGACACTCGGTGCAAAACGGGCCAAACTAGTGCAAAAGTTCGTACCACGAACTCGCGTCAGAATTTTTCGCAACGAACGCACCCGATCCACCCCATTGGATCCTAAACTGAAGTTTTGGTTCATTTCGTACTATTTGGGTGCATCCGGGACCGTTTGGTTGCCTTACAAAACTCGGTGCAAAACGTGTCGAACTAGTGCAAAAGTTCGTGCTAGGAAGTTGCTTCGGAATTTTTCACAACGAACGCACCAGATCCACCCCATTGGACCCTAAGCTGACGTTTTGGTGCGTTTCATACTATTTGGGTGCATTCGGGACCGTTTGGTTGCCTTACGAAACTCGGTGCAAAACGGGCCGAACTAGTGCAAAAAGTTCATGCCACGAAGTCGCGTCGGAATTTTTCACAACAAACGCACCCAATCCACCCCATTGGACCCTAAACTAACGTTTTGGTGCGTTTCGTACTATTTGGGTGCATTCGGTACCAATTGGTTGCCTTTCAAAACTTGGTGCAAAATGGGACGAACTAGTGCAAAAGTACATGCCATGAAGTCGCGTCGGAATTATTCCCAACAAACGCAACCGATCCACCCCATTGGACCCTAAACTAACATTTTGGTGCGTTTCGTTCTATTTGGGTGCATTCGGTACCGATTGGTTGCCTTTCGAAACTCAGTGCAAAATGGGCCGAACTAGTGCAAAATTCGTGCCACGAAGTCGCGTCGGATTTTTTCGCAACGAACGCACCCGACCCACCCCATTGGACCCTCAACAAATGTTTTGGTGCATTTCGTTCTATTTGAGTGCATTCGGGACCGTTTAGTTGCCTTACGAAACTCGGTGCAAAACAGGCCGAACTAGTGCAAAAGTTTGTGCCACAAAGTCGCATCGGAATTATTCCCAACGAACGCACCCGATCCACCCCATTGGACCCTAAACTGACGTTTTGGTGCGTTTCGTACTATTTGGGTGCATTCGGGACCGTTTGGTTGCCTTACGAAACTCGGTGCAAAACGGGCCGAACTAGTGCAAAAAGTTCATGCCACGAAGTCGCATCGAAATTTTCCACAACAAACGCACCCGATCCACCCCATTGGACCCTAAACTAACATTTTGGTGCGTTTCGTTCTATTTGGGTGCATTCGGTACCGATTGGTTGCCTTTCGAAACTCGGTGCAAAATGGGCCGAACTAGTGCAAAAATTCGTGCCACGAAGTCGCGTCGGATTTTTTCGCAACGAACGCACCCGACCCACCCCATTGGACCCTCAACAAATGTTTTGGTGCATTTCGTTCTATTTGAGTGCATTCGGGACCGTTTAGTTGCCTTACGAAACTCGGTGCAAAACGGGCCGAACTACTGCAAAAGTTCGTGCCACAAAGTCGCATCGGAATTAATTGCAACGAACGCACCCGATCCACCCCATTGGACCCTAAATTGATGTTTTGGTGCGTTTCATACTATTTGGGTGCATTCGGGGCCGTTTGGTTGCCTTATGAAACTCGGTGCAAAACGGACCGAACTAGTGCAAAAGTTCGTGCCACGAAGTCGCGTCGGAATTATTCGCATCGAACACCCCCGATCCACCCCATTGGACCCTAAACTGACATTTTGGTGCGTTTCGTACTATTTGGGTGCATTCGGGAACGTTTGGTTGCCTTACGAAACTCGGTGCAAAATGGGCCGAACTAGTGCAAAAGTTTGGGCCACGAAGTCGCGTAGGAATTTTTTGCAACGAACTCAACCGATCCACCCCATTGGACCGTAAACTGATGTTTTGGTGCATTTCGTACTATTTGGATGCATTCGGGACCGTTTGGTTGCCTTACAAAACTCGGTGCAAAACATGTCGAACTAGTGCAAAAGTTCGTGCCAGGAAGTCGCGTAGGAATTTTTCACAACGAACGCACCCGATCCACCCCATAAGTCCCTAAACTGTCGTTTTGGTGCGTTTTGTACTATTTGGATTCAGGACCGTTTGGTTGCCTTCGGACACTCGGTGCGAAACGGGCCGAAATAGTGCAAAAGTTCGTGCCACGATCTCGCGTCGGAATTTTTTGAAACGAACGCACCCGATCCACCCCATTGGACCCTAAACTGATGTTTTGGTGCGTTTCGTACTATTTGGGTGCATTTGGGACCGTTTGGTTGCCTTTCGAAACACGGTGCAAAACGGGCCAAACTAGTGCAAAAGTTCGTGCCACGAAGTCGCGTCGAAATTATTCCCAACGAATGCACCCGATCCACCCCATTGGACCCTAAACTGATGTTTTGGTGCGTTTCGTTCTATTTGGGTGCATTCGGGACTGTTTGGTTGCCTTACGAAACTCGGTGCAAAACGGGCCGAACTAGTGCAATAGTTCGTGCCATGAAGTCGCGTCGGATTTTTTCGCAACGAACGCACCCGGTCCACCCCATTGGACCCTAAACTAACGTTTTCGTGCCTTTAGTACTATTTGGGTGCATTCGGGACCGTTTGGTTGCGTTACGAAACTCGGTACAAAATGGGCCGAACTAGTGCAAAAGTTCGTGCCAGGAAGTCACGTCGGAATTTTTAACAACAAACGCACCCGATCCACCCCATTAGACCCTAAATTGACGTTTTGGTGCGTTTCATACTACTTGGGTGCATTCGGGACCGTTTGGTTGCCTTACAAAACTCGGTGCAAAACGTGTCGAACTAGTGCAAAAGTTCGTGCTAGGAAATGGCTTCGGAATTTTTCACAACGAACGCACCCGATCCACCCCATTGGACCCTAAATTGACGTTTTGGTGCGTTTCGTACTATTTGGCTGCATTCGGGACTATTTGGTTGCCTTACAAACTCGGTGCAAAACGGGCCGAACTAGTGCAAAAAGTTCATGCCACGAAGTTGCGTAGGAATTTTTCACAACGAACACACCCGATCCACCCCATTGGACCCTAAACTAATGTTTTATTGCGTTTCGTACTATTTGGGTGCATTCGGTTCCGTTTGGTTGCCTTTCGAAACTCGGTGCAAAACGGGCCAAACTAGTGCAAAAGTTCGTGCCATGAAGTCGCGTCTGAATTATTCCCAACGAACGCAACCGATCCACCCCATTGGACCCTAAGCTGACATTTTGGTGCATTTCGTACTATTTGGGTGTATACGGGACCGTTTGTGATGAGGACATCACTCCTACGGATACAAACGACACTCCTCAAGATGATATACAAGGTCCTATTACTCGCGCACGTGCTCGACAATTGAACTTACAGGTGAGTTCGTTCCTAAGTAATGTTTATTGTGAATCTGAGAATAGATTGCTACCTAATGACTTAATTGTACTTAGGAACAAAGGAGAGGACCAGCAAGGGTGTGGAGAAGGCCTTGGAGGCGTGGAGGACCAGCAAGGACGTTCGGATCAAGATGGAGGCCCAAACCGATTCGACTTCGTTTCAGTTTCGGACTCCAGGAACAGGCCGCACTAAAACGGACGCCCAGGTTGCATACGGAGTCGGATTTGGGCGCATTTGATATGGATGGAAAGAAAATTTCAAGGCGCTTCCAATGGCTCTGGTTTCAGGCTCAAATTCATCCGGAGTCGACAGGAATCGTCTGTGGAAGTTGGCGTCCAGAATCTGTCCCGGTGCTGCGTCACTGTTTTTGGGCCGATGGCCCGTGTATCGTGTTGGAGCCCAATAGGGGCGCGTCCAGGGGGTCTTGCGCGACCTAAACCCTTATTAATAGCCGCCGCCGCCATCGTGAGACTTGGGTTTTGCTTAGATTATTCTGTCGAGAACAGTTTCGCCGCCGTGTCGGTTTGTGAGACCCCAACTTTGAGATTAATCTTTCATCTGCAGAGTCACTTCAATTGAGCTGCGTTCTTTCGAGTTCTTGCTTGTGTTCTTCGTTGCGCTTGCAGGGATTAGCCTTCTTGGTGAGGTCAACCGAGTTGTGACACGGTTGATAACCAGAGGAGTTGTGGTGCTAAGATTGCTGGATTCGGGTCTTAGGATCTGAAGCCGGATCGGTGTGTTTCGCTCCGCCTACAACGAGAGTTATCCAGAACCTGACGGAAGATCGGGAACCCACGTCCCCATTAGTTTGGTAGCATTACGAAACTCGGTGCAAAACGGGTCGAACTAGTGCAAAAATTCATGCCACGAAGTCGCATCGGATTTTTTCGCAACGAACGCACCCAACCCACCCCATTAGACCCTGAACAAACGTTTTGGTGCATTTCGTTCTATTTGCGTGCATTTGGGACCGTTTGGTTGCCTTACCAAACTCGGTGCAAAACGGGCCGAACTAGTGCAAAAGTTCATGCCACGAAGTCGCGTCGGAATTATTCGCAATGAACTCCGATCCACCCCATTAGACCCTAAACTAACGTTTTCGTGCCTTTCGTACTATTTGGGTGCATTCGGGACCGTTTGGTCGCCTTACGAAACTCGGTACAAAATGGGCCGAACTAGTGCAAAAGTTGGTGCCACGAAGTTGCATCGGAATTTTTTGCAACGAACCCAGCCGATCCACCCCATTGGACCGTAAGCTGACGTTTTGGTGCATTTCGTACTATTTGGATTCGGGACCGTTTGGTTGCCTTCCGACACTCGGTGCAAAACGGGCAGAACTAGTGCAAAAGTTCGTGCCACGAACTCGCGTTGGAATTTTTCGCAACGAACGCACCCGATCGACCCCATTGGACCCTAAACTGAAGTTTTGGTTCGTTTCATACTATTTGGGTGCATCCGGGACCGTTTGGTTGCCTTACAAAACTCGGTGCAAAACGTGTCGAACTTGTGCAAAAGTTCGTGCTAGGAAGTTGCTTCGGAATTTTTCACAACGAACGCACCCGATCCACCCCATTGGACCCTAAGCTGACGTTTTGGTGCGTTTCATACTATTTGGGTGCATTCGGGACCGTTTGGTTGCCTTACGAAACTCGGTGCAAAACGGGCCGAACTAGTGCAAAAAGTTCATGCCACGAAGTCGCGTCGGAATTTTTCACAACAAACGCACCCGATCCACCCCATTGGACCCTAAACTAACGTTTTGGTGCGTTTCATTCTATTTGGGTGCATTTGGTACCGATTGGTTGCCTTTCAAAACTCGGTGCAAAATGGGCCGAAGTAGTGCAAAAGTTCATGCCATGAAGTCGCGTCGGAATTATTCCCAATGAACGCACCCGATCCACCCCATTGGACCCTAAACTGACATTTTAGTGCGTTTCGTAGTATTTGGGTGCATTCGGGACCGTTTGGTTGCCTTACGAAACTCGGTGCAAAATGGGCCGAACTAGTGCAAAAGTTTGGGCCATGATGTCGCGTCAGAATTTTTTGCAACAAACTCAGCCGATCCACCCCATTGGACCGTAAACTGATGTTTTGGTGCATTTCATACTATTTGGATGCATTCGGGACCGTTTGGTTGCCTTACAAAACTCGGTGCAAAACGTGTCGAACTAATGCAAAAGTTCGTGCCAGGAAGTCGCGTCGGAATTTTTCACAACGAAAGCACCCGATCCACCCCATTAGACACTAAATTGACGTTTTGGTACGTTTCGTACTACTTGGGTGCATTCGGGACCGTTTGGTTGCCTTACAAAACTCGGTGCAAAACGTGTCGAACTAGTGCAAAAGTTCGTGCTAGGAAGTGGCTTCGTAATTTTTCACAACGAACACACCCGATCCACCCCATTGAACCCTAAACTGACGTTTTGGTGCGTTTCGTTCTATTTGGCTGCATTCGGGACTGTTTGGTTGCCTTACGAAACTCGGTGCAAAACGGGCCGACCTAGTGCAAAAAGTTCATGCCACGAAGTCGCATAGGAATTTTTCACAACGAACGCACCCGATCCTCCCCATGGACCCTAAACTGACATTCTGGTGCGTTTCGTACTATTTGGGTAAATTCGGGACCGTTTGGTTGCCTTACGAAACTCGGTGCAAAACGGGCCGAACTAGTGCAAAAAGTTCATGCCACGAAGTCGCGTCGGAATTTTTCACAACAAACGCACCCGATCCACCCCATTGGACCCTAAACTAACGTTTTGGTGCGATTCGTACTATTTGGGTGCATTCGGTACCGATTGGTTGCCTTTCGAAACTCGGTGCAAAATGGGCCGAACTAGTGCAAAAATTCGTGCCACGAAGTCGCGTCGGATTTTTTCGCAACGAACGCACCCGACCCACCCCATTGGACCCTCAACAAATGTTTTGGTGCATTTCGTTCTATTTGAGTGCATTCGGGACCGTTTAGTTGCATTACGAAACTCGGTGCAAAACGGGCCGAACTAGTGCAAAAGTTCGTGCCACAAAGTCGCATCGGAATTAATTGCAACGAACGCACGCGATCCACCCCATTGGACCCTAAATTGATGTTTTGCCGCGTTTCATACTATTTGGGTGCATTCGGGACCCTTTGGTTGCCTTATGAAACTCGGTGCAAAACGGGCCGAACTAGTGCAAAAGTTCGTGCCACGAAGTCGCGTCGGAATTTTTTGCAACGAACTCAACCGATCCACCCCATTGGACCGTAAACTGATGTTTTGGTGCATTTCGCGTACTATTTGGATGCATTCGGGACCGTTTGGTTGCCTTACAAAACTCGGTGCAAAACGTGTCGAACTAGTGCAAAAGTTCGTGCCAGGAAGTCGCGTCGGAATTTTTCACAACGAACGCACCCGATCCACCCCATAAGACCCTAAACTGTCATTTTGGTGCGTTTCATACTATTTGGATTCAGGATCGTTTGGTTGCCTTCGGACACTCGGTGCGAAACGGGCCGAAATAGTGCAAAAGTTCGTGCCACGAACTCGCGTCGGAATTTTTTGAAACGAACGCACCCGATCCACCCCATTGGACCCTAAACTGATGTTTTGGTGCGTTTCGTACTATTTGGGTGCATTCGGGATCATTTGATTGCCTTTCGAAACACGGTGCAAAACGGGCCGAACTAGTGCAAAAGTTCGTGGCACGAAGTCGCTTCGAAATTATTCCCAACGAACGCACCCGATCCACCCCATTGGACCCTAAACTGACGTTTTGGTGCGTTTCGTACTATTTGGGTGCATTCGGGACCGTTTGGTTGCCTTACGAAACTCGGTGCAAAACGGGCCAAACTAGTGCAAAAAGTTCATGCCACGAAGTCGCGTCGTAATTTTTCACAACAAACGCACCCGATCCACCCCATTGGACCCTAAACTGACGTTTTGGTGCGTTTCGTTCTATTTGGGTGCATTCGGGACTGTTTGGTTGCCTTACGAAACTCGGTGTAAAATGGGCCGAACTAGTGCCATAGTTCGTGCCACGAAGTCGCGTCGGATTTTTCCGCAACGAACGCACCCGACCCACCCCATTGGACCCGAAACTAACGTTTTCGTGCCTTTCGTACTATTTGGGTGCATTCGGGACCGTTTGGTTGCGTTACGAAACTCGGTACAAAATGGGCCGAACTAGTGCAAAAGTTGGTGCCACGAAGTCGCGTCGGAATTTTTTGCAACGAACCTAGCCGATCCACCCCATTGGACCGTAAACTGATGTTTTGGTGCATTTCGTACTATTTGGATGCATTCGGGACCGTTTGGTTGCCTTACAAAACTCGGTGCAAAACGTATTGAAATAGTGCAAAAGTTCATGCCAGGAAGTCGCGTCGGAATTTTTCACAACGAACGCACTCGATCCACCCCATTAGACCCTAAACTGACGTTTTGGTCCGTTTCGTACTATTTGGATTCGGGACCGTTTGGTTGCCTTCCGACACTCGGTGCAAAACGGGCCGAACTAGTGCAAAAGTTCGTGCCACGAACTCGCGTCGAAATTTTTTGAAACGAACGCACCCGATCCACTCCATTGGACCCTAAACTGATGTTTTGGTGCGTTTCGTACTATTTGGGTGCATTTGGGACCGTTTGGTTGCCTTTCGAAACACGGTGCAAAACGGGCCGAACTAGTGCAAAAGTTCATGCCACGAAGTCGCATCGGAATTATTCGCAACGAACGCACCCGATCCACCCCATTGGACCCTAAACTGACATTTTAGTGCGTTTCGTAGTATTTGGGTGCATTCGGGACCGTTTGGTTGCCTTATAAAACTCGGTGCAAAATGGGCCGAACTAGTGCAAAAGTTTGGGCCATGAAGTCGCGTCAGAATTTTTTGCAACAAACTCAGCCGATCCACCCCATTGGACCGTAAACTGATGTTTTGGTGCATTTCGTACTATTTGGATGCATTCGGGACCGTTTGGTTGCCTTACAAAACTCGGTGCAAAACGTGTCGAACTAATGCAAAAGTTCGTGCCAGGAAGTCACGTCGGAATTTTTCACAACGAAAGCACCCGATCCACCCCATTAGACCCTAAATTGACGTTTTGGTGCGTTTCGTACTACTTGGGTGCATTCTGGACCGTTTGGTTGCCTTACAAAACTCGGTGCAAAACATGTCGAACTAGTGCAAAAGTTCGTGCTAGGAAGTGGCTTCTTAATTTTTCACAACGAACGCAACCGATCCACCCCATTGAACCCTAAACTGACGTTTTGGTGCGTTTCATTCTATTTGGCTGCATTCGGGACTGTTTGGTTGCCTTACGAAACTCGGTGCAAAACGGGCCAACAAATGCAAAAAGTTCATGCCACGAAGTCGCATCGGAATTTTTCACAACGAACGCATCCGATCCACCCCATTGGTCCCTAAACTGACGTTTTGGTGCGTTTCGTTCTATTTGGGTGCATTCGGGACTGTTTGGTTGCCTTACGAAACTCGGTGCAAAACGGGCCGAACTAGTGCAATAGTTCATGCCATGAAGTCGCGTCGGATTTTTTCGCCACGAACGCACCCGGTCCACCCCATTGGACCCTAAACTAACGTTTTCATGCCTTTCGTACTATTTGGGTGCATTCGGGACCGTTTGGTTGCGTTACGAAACTCGGTACAAAATGGGCCGAACTAGTGCAAAAGTTGGTGCCACGAAGTCGCGTCGGAATTTTTTGCAACGAACCCAGCCGATCCACCCCATTGGACCGTAAACTGATGTTTTGGTGCATTTCGTACTATTTGGATGCATTCGGGACCGTTTGGTTGCCTTACAAAACTCGGTGCAAAACGTATTGAAATAGTGCAAAAGTTCGTGCCAGGAAGTCGCGTCGAAAATTTTCACAACGAACGCACTCGATCCACTCCATTAGACCCTAAACTGACGTTTTGGTGCGTTTCGTACTATTTGGATTCGGGACCGTTTGGTTGCCTTCCGACACTCGGTGCAAAACGGGCCGAACAAGTGCAAAAGTTCGTGCCACGAACTCGCGTCAGAATTTTTTGAAACAAACGCACGCGATCCACTCCATTGGACCCTAAACTAATGTTTTGGTGCGTTTCGTACTATTTGGGTGCATTCGGGACCGTTTGGTTGCCTTACGAAACTCGGTGCAAAATGGGCCGAACTACTGCAAAAGTTTGGGCCATGAAGTCGCGTCAGAATTTTTTGCAACAAACTCAGCCGATCCACCCCATTGGACCGTAAACTGATGTTTTGGTGCATTTCGTACTATTTGGATGCATTCGGGACCGTTTGGTTGCCTTACAAAACTCGGTGCAAAACGTGTCGAACTAATGCAAAAGTTCGTGCCAGGAAGTCACGTCGGAATTTTTCACAACGAAAGCACCCGATCCACCCCATTAGACCCTAAATTGACGTTTTGGTGCGTTTCGTACTACTTGGGTGCATTCGGGACCGTTTGGCTGCCTTACAAAACTCGGTGCAAAACGTGTCGAACTAGTGCAAAAGTTCGTGCTAGGAAGTGGCTTCTTAATTTTTCACAACGAACGCACCCGATCCACCCCATTGAACCCTAAACTGACGTTTTGGTGCGTTTCGTTCTATTTGGCTGCATTCGGGACTGTTTGGTTGCCTTACGAAACTCGGTGCAAAACGGGCCAACAAATGCAAAAAGTTCATGCCACGAAGTCGCATCGGAATTTTTCACAACGAGCGCATCCGATCCACCCCATTGGACCCTAAACTGACGTTTTGGTGCGTTTCGTACTATTTGGGTGCATTCGGGACCGTTTGGTTGCCTTACGAAACTCGGTGCAAAACGGGCCGAACTAGTGCAAAAAGTTCATGCCACGAAGTCGCGTCGGAATTTTTCACAGCAAACGCACCCGATCCACCCCATTGGACCCTAAACTAACGTTTTGCTGCGTTTCGTACTATTTGGGTGCATTCGGTACCGATTGGTTGCCTTTCGAAACTCGGTGCAAAATGGGCCGAACTAGTGCAAAAATTCGTGCCACGAAGTCGCGTCGGATTTTTTCGCAACGAACGCACCCGACCCACCCCATTGGACCCTCAACAAATGTTTTGGTGCATTTTGTTCTATTTGAGTGCATTCGGGACCGTTTGGTAGCATTACGAAACTCGGTGCAAAACGGGCCGAACTAGTGCAAAAATTCGTGCCACGAAGTCGCGTTGGATTTTTTCGCAACGAACGCACCCGACCCACCCCATTGGACCCTCAACAAATGTTTTGGTGCATTTTGTTCTATTTGAGTGCATTCGGGACCGTTTAGTTGCATTACGAAACTCGGTGCAAAACGGGCCGAACTAGTGCAAAAGTTCGTGCCACAAAGTCGCATCGGAATTAATTGCAACGAACGCACGCGATCCACCCCATTGGACCCTAAATTAATGTTTTGGCGCGTTTCATACTATTTGGTTGCATTCGGGACCGTTTGGTTGCCTTATGAAACTCGGTGCAAAACGGGCGAACTAGTGCAAAAGTTCGTGCCACGAAGTCGCGTCGGAATTATTCGCATCGAACGCACCCGATCCACCCCATTGGACCCTAAACTGACATTTTGGTGCGTTTCGTACTATTTGGGTGCATTCGGGAACGTTTGGTTGCCTTACGAAACTCGGTGCAAAATGGGCCGAACTAGTGCAAAAGTTTGGGCCACGAAGTCGCGTCGGAATTTTTTGCAACGAACTCAACCGATCCACCCCATTGGACTGTAAACTTATGTTTTGGGCATTTCGTACTATTTGGATGCATTCGGGACCGTTTGGTTGCCTTACAAAACTCGGTGCAAAACGTGTCGAACTAGTGCAAAGTTCGTACCAGGAAGTCGCGTCGGAATTTTTCACAACGAACGCACCTGATCCACCCCATAAGTCCCTAAACTGTTGTTTTGGTGCGTTTCGTACTATTTGGATTCAGGACCGTTTGGTTGCCTTCGGACACTCGGTGCGAAACAGGCCGAAATAGTGCAAAAGTTCGTGCCACGATCTCGCGTCGGAATTTTTTGAAACGAACGCACCCGATCCACCCCATTGGACCCTAAACTGATGTTTTGGTGCGTTTCGTACTATTTGGGTGCATTCGGGACCGTTTGGTTGCCTTTCGAAACACGGTGCAAAACGGGCCAAACTAGTGCAAAAGTTCGTGCCACGAAGTCGCATCGAAATTATTCCCGACGAACGCACCTGATCCACCCCATTGGACCCTAAACTGACGTTTTGGTGCGTTTCGTTCTATTTGGGTGCATTCGGGACTGTTTGGTTGCCTTATGAAACTCGGTGCAAAACGGGCCGAACTAGTGCAATAGTTCATGCCACGAAGTCGCGTCGGAATTTTTTGCAACGAACCCAGCCGTTCCACCCCATTGGACCGTAAACTGATGTTTTGGTGCATTTCGTACTATTTGGATGCATTCGGGACCGTTTGGTTGCCTTACAAAACTCGGTGCAAAACGTATTGAAATAGTGCAAAAGTTCGTGCCAGGAAGTCGCGTCGGAAATTTTCACAACGAACGCACTCGATCCACTCCATTAGACCCTAAACTAACGTTTTGGTGCGTTTCGTACTATTTGGATTCGGGACCATTTGGTTGCCTTCCGACACTCAGTGCAAAACGGGCCGAACAAGTGCAAAAGTTCGTGCCACGAACTCGCGTCAGAATTTTTTGAAACAAACGCACCCGATCCACTCCATTGGACCCTAAACTGATGTTTTGGTGCGTTTCGTACTATTTGGGTGCATTCGGGACCGTTTGGTTGCCTTACGAAACTCGGTGCAAAATGGGCCGAACTAGTGCAAAAGTTTGGGCCATGAAGTCGCGTCGGAATTTTTTTGCAACGAACTCAGCCGATCCACCCCATTGGACCGTAAACTGATGTTTTGGTGCATTTCGTACTATTTGGATGCATTCGGGACCGTTTGGTTGCCTTACAAAACTCGGTGCAAAACGTGTCGAACTAATGTAGAAGTTCGTGCCAGGAAGTCGCGTCGGAATTTTTCACAACGAAAGCACCCGATCCACCCCATTACACCCTAAATTGACGTTTTGGTACGTTTCGTACTACTTGGGTGCATTCGGGGCCGTATGGTTGCCTTACAAAGCTCGGTGCAAAACGTGTCGAACTAGTGCAATAGTTCGTGCTAGGAAGTGGCTTCTTAATTTTTCACAACGAACGCACCCGATCCACCCCATTGGACCCTAAACTGAGGTTTTGGTGCGTTTCGTTCTATTTGGCTGCATTCGGGACTGTTTGGTTACCTTACGAAACTCGGTGCAAAACGGGCCGAACTAGTGCAAAAAGTTCATGCCACGAAGTCGCATCGGAATTTTTCACAACGAACGCACCCGATCCAACCCATTGGACCCTAAACTGACGTTTTGGTGCGTTTCATTCTATTTGGGTGCATTCGGGACTGTTTGGTTGCCTTACGAAACTCGGTGCAAAACGGGCCGAACTAGTGCAAAAATTCGTGCCACGAAGTCACGTCGGAATTATCCGCAACGAACGCACCCGATCCACCCTATTGGATCCTAAACTAACGTTTTCGTGCCTTTCATACTATTTGGGTGCATTCGGGACCGTTTGGTTGCCTTACGAAACTCAGAACAAAATGGGCCGGACTAGTGCAAAAGTTGGTGCCACGAAGTCGCGTCGGAATTTTTTGCAACGAACCCAGCCGATCCACCCCATTGGACTGTAAACTGACGTTTTGGTGCCTTTCATACTATTTGGATGCATTCGGAACCATTTGGTTGCCTTACAAAACTCGGTGCAAAACGTGTCGAATTAGTCCAAAAGTTCGTACCAGGAAGTTGCGTCGGAATTTTTCACAACGAACGCACCTGATCCAACCCATTAGACCCTAAACTGACGTTTTGGTGCGTTTCGTACTATTTTGATTCGAGACCGTTTGGTTGCCTTCCGATACTCGGTACAAAACGGGCCGAACTAGTGCAAAAGTTCGTGCCACGAAGTCGCGTCGGAATTTTTCGCAACGAACGCTCCCGATCCACCCCATTGGACGCTAAACTGATGTTTTGGTTCATTTCGTACTATTTGGGTGCATCCGGGACCGTTTGGTTGCCTTACAAAACTCGGTGCAAAACATGTCGAGCTAGTGCAAAAGTTCGTGCTAGGAAGTGGCTTCGGAATTTTTCACAACGAACGCACCCGATCCACCCCATTGGACCCTAAACTGACATTTTGGTGCGTTTCGTACTATTTGGGTGCATTCGGGACCATTTGGTTGCCTTACGAAACTCCGTGCAAAACAGGCCGAATTAGTGCAAAAAGTTCATGCCACGAAGTCGCGTCGGAATTTTTCACAACGAATGCACCCGATCCACCCCATTGGACCCTAAACTAACGTTTTGGTGCGTTTCATACTATTTGGGTGTATTCGGTACCGTTTGGTTGCCTTTCGAAACTCGGTGCAAAATGGTCCGAACTAGTGCAAAGGTTCGTGCCATGAAGTCGCGTCATAATTATCCCCAACGAACCCAACCGATCCACCCCATTGGACCCTAAACTGACGTTTTGGTGCGTCTCGTTCTATTTGGGTGCATTCGGGACCGTTTGGTTGCCTTACGAAACTCAGTGTAAAACGGGCCGAACTAGTGCAAAAATTCGTGCCACGAAGTCGCGTCGGATTTTTTTGCAACGAACGCAGCCGACCCACCCCATTGGACCCTCAACAAACGTTTTGGTGCATTTCGTTCTATTTGCGTGCATTCGGGACCGTTTAGTTGCCTTACGAAACTCGGTGCAAAACGGGCCGAACTAGTGCAAAAGTTTGTGCCACAAAGTCGCGTCGGAATGAATCGCAACAAACGCACCCGATCTACCCCATTGGACCCTAAACTGATGTTTTGGTGCGTTTCGTACTATTTGGGTGCATTCGGGACCGTTTGGTTGCCTTACAAAACTCGGTGCAAAACGGGCCGAACTAGTGCAAAAGTTCATGCTAGGAAGTTGCTTCGGAATTTTTCACAACGAACGCACCCGATCCACCCCATTAGACCCTAAACTAATGTTTTGGTGCGTTTCGTACTATTTGGATTCGAGACCGTTTGGTTGCCTTACGAAACTCGGTGCAAAACGGGCCGAACTAGTGCAAAAGTTCGTGCCACGAACTCGCATCGGAATTTTTCGCAACGAACGCACCCGTTCCATCCCATTGGACCCTAAACTGAAGTTTTGGTGCGTTTCGTTCTATTTGGGTGCATTCGGGACCGTTTGGTTGCCTTACAAAACTCGGTGCAAAACGTGTCGAACTAGTGCAAAAGTTCGTGCTAGGAAGTTGCTTCGGAATTTTTCACAACGAACGCACCCGATCCACCCCATTGGACCCTAATCTGACGTTTTGGTGCGTTTCATACTATTTGGGTGCATTCAGGACCGTTTGGTTGCCTTACGAAACTCGGTGCAAAATGGGCTGAACTAGTGCAAAAAGTTCATGCCACGAAGCCGCGTCGGAATTTTTCACAACGAACTCTGCCGATCCACCCCATTGGACCGTAAACTGATGTTTTGGTGCGTTTCGTACTTTTTGGATGCATTCGGGACCGTTTGGTTGGCTTACAAAACTCGGTGCAAAACGTGTCGAACTGGTGGAAAAGTTCGTGCCAGGAAGTCGCGTCAGAATTTTTCGCAACGAACGCACCAGATCCACCCCATTAGTCCCTAAACTGACGTTTTGGTGCGTTTCGTACTATTTGGGTGCATTCGGAACTGTTTGGTTGCCTTATGAAACTCGGTGCAAAATGGGCCGAACTAGTGCAAAACTTTGTGCCACGAAGTCGCGTCGGAATTTTTTGCAACGAACTCAGCCGATCCACCCCATTGGACAATAACGTAACATTTTGGTGCGTTTCATACTATTTGGGTGTATTCGGGACCGTTTGGTTGCCTTTAGAAACTCAGTGTAAAACGGGCCGAACTAGTGCAAAAATTCGTGCCACGAAGTCGCGTCGGATTTTTTTGCAACGAACGCAGCCGACCCACCCCATTGGACCCTCAACAAACGTTTTGGTGCATTTCGTTCTATTTTGCGTGCATTCGGGACCGTTTAGTTGCCTTACGAAACTCGGTGCAAAACGGGCCGAACTAGTGCAAAAGTTTGTGCCACAAAGTCGCGTCGGAATGAATCGCAACGAACGCACCCGATCTACCCCATTGGACCCTAAACTGATGTTTTGGTGCGTTTCGTACTATTTGGGTGCATTCGGGACCGTTTGGTTGCCTTACAAAACTCGGTGCAAAACGGGCCGAACTAGTGCAAAAGTTCATGCTAGGAAGTTGCTTCGGAATTTTTCACAACGAACGCACCCGATCCACCCCATTAGACCCTAAACTAATGTTTTGGTGCGTTTCGTACTATTTGGATTCGAGACCGTTTGGTTGCCTTACGAAACTCGGTGCAAAACGGGCCGAACTAGTGCAAAAGTTCGTGCCACGAACTCGCATCGGAATTTTTCGCAACGAACGCACCCGTTCCATCCAATTGGACCCTAAACTGAAGTTTTGGTGCGTTTCGTACTATTTGGGTGCATTCGGGACCGTTTGGTTGCCTTACGAAACTCGGAACAAAATGGGCCGGACTAGTGCAAAAGTTGGTGCCACGAAGTCGCGTCGGAATTTTTTGCAACGAACCCAGCCGATCCACCCCATTGGACTGTAAACTGACGTTTTGGTGCCTTTCATACTATTTGGATGCATTCGGAACCATTTGGTTGCCTTACAAAACTCGGTGCAAAACGTGTCGAATTAGTCCAAAAGTTCGTACCAGGAAGTTGCGTCGGAATTTTTCACAACGAACGCACCTGATCCAACCCATTAGACCCTAAACTGACGTTTTGGTGCTTTTCGTACTATTTTGATTCGAGACCGTTTGGTTGCCTTCCGATACTCGGTACAAAACGGGCCGAACTAGTGCAAAAGTTCGTGCCACGAAGTCGCGTCGGAATTTTTCGCAACGAACGCTCCCGATCCACCCCATTGGACGCTAAACTGATGTTTTGGTTCATTTCGTACTATTTGGGTGCATCCGGGACCATTTGGTTGCCTTACAAAACTCGGTGCAAAACATGTCGAGCTAGTGCAAAAGTTCGTGCTAGGAAGTGGCTTCGGAATTTTTCACAACGAACGCACCCGATCCACCCCATTGGACCCTAAACTGACATTTTGGTGCGTTTCGTACTATTTGGGTGCATTCGGGACCATTTGGTTGCCTTACGAAACTCCGTGCAAAACGGGCCGAATTAGTGCAAAAAGTTCATGCCACGAAGTCGCGTCGGAATTTTTCACAACGAATGCACCCGATCCACCCCATTGGACCCTAAACTAACGTTTTGGTGCGTTTCGTACTATTTGGGTGTATTCGGTACCGTTTGGTTGCCTTTCGAAACTCGGTGCAAAATGGTCCGAACTAGTGCAAAGGTTCGTGCCATGAAGTCGCGTCATAATTATCCCCAACGAACCCAACCGATCCACCCCATTGGACCCTAAACTGACGTTTTGGTGCGTCTCGTTCTATTTGGGTGCATTCGGGACCGTTTGGTTGCTTACGAAACTCAGTGTAAAACGGGCCGAACTAGTGCAAAAATTCGTGCCACGAAGTCGCGTCGGATTTTTTTGCAACGAACGCAGCCGACCCACCCCATTGGACCCTCAACAAACGTTTTGGTGCATTTCGTTCTATTTGCGTGCATTCGGGACCGTTTAGTTGCCTTACGAAACTCGGTGCAAAACGGGCCGAACTAGTGCAAAAGTTTGTGCCACAAAGTCGCGTCGGATTTTTTTGCAACGAACGCACCCGATCTACCCCATTGGACCCTAAACTGATGTTTTGCTGCGTTTCGTACTATTTGGGTGCATTCGGGACTGTTTGGTTGCCTTACAAAACTCGGTGCAAAACGGGCCGAACTAGTGCAAAAGTTCGTGCTAGGAAGTTGCATCGGAATTTTTCACAACGAACGCACCCGATCCACCCCATTAGACCCTAAACTGATGTTTTGGTGCGCTTCGTACTATTTGGATTCGAGACCGTTTGGTTGCCTTACGAAACTCGGTGCAAAACGGGCCGAACTAGTGCAAAAGTTCGTGCCACGAACTCGCATCGGAATTTTTCGCAACGAACGCACCCGTTCCATCCCATTGGACCCTAAACTGAAGTTTTGGTGCGTTTCGTTCTATTTGGGTGCATTCGGGACCGTTTGGTTGCCTTACAAAACTCGGTGCAAAACGTGTCGAACTAGTGCAAAAGTTCGTGCTAGGAAGTTGCTTCGGAATTTTTCACAACGAACGCACCCGATCCACCCCATTGGACCCTAATCTGATGTTTTGGTGCGTTTCATACTATTTGGGTGCATTCAGGACCGTTTGGTTGCCTTACGAAACTCGGTGCAAAATGGGCTGAACTAGTGCAAAAAGTTCATGCCACGAAGCCGCGTCGGAATTTTTCACAACGAACTCTGCCGATCCACCCCATTGGACCGTAAACTGATGTTTTGGTGCGTTTCGTACTTTTTGGATGCATTCGGGACCGTTTGGTTGGCTTACAAAATTCGGTGCAAAACGTGTCGAACTGGTGGAAAAGTTCGTGCCAGGAAGTCGCGTCAGAATTTTTCGCAACGAACGCACCAGATCCACCCCATTAGTCCCTAAACTGACGTTTTGGTGCGTTTCGTACTATTTGGGTGCATTCGGAACTGTTTGGTTGCCTTATGAAACTCGGTGCAAAATGGGCCGAACTAGTGCAAAACTTTGTGCCACGAAGTCGCGTCGGAATTTTTTGCAACGAACTCAGCCGATCCACCCCATTGGACAATAACGTAACATTTTGGTGCTTTTCATACTATTTGGGTGTATTCGGGACCGTTTGGTTGCCTTTAGAAACTCAGTGTAAAACGGGCCGAACTAGTGCAAAAATTCGTGCCACGAAGTCGCGTCGGATTTTTTTGCAACGAACGCAGCCGACCCACCCCATTGGACCCTCAACTAACGTTTTGGTGCATTTCGTTCTATTTGCGTGCATTTGGGACCGTTTAGTTGCCTTACGAAACTCGGTGCAAAACGGGCCGAACTAGTGCAAAAGTTTGTGCCACAAAGTCGCGTCGGAATGAATCGCAACGAACGCACCCGATCTACCCCATTGGACCCTAAACTGATGTTTTGGTGTGTTTCGTACTATTTGGGTGCATTCGGGACCGTTTGGTTGCCTTACAAAACTCGGTGCAAAACGGGCCGAACTAGTGCAAAAGTTCATGCTAGGAAGTTGCTTCGGAATTTTTCACAACGAACGCACCCGATCCACCCCATTAGACCCTAAACTAATGTTTTGGTGCGTTTCGTACTATTTGGATTCGAGACCGTTTGGTTGCCTTACGAAACTCAGTGCAAAACGGGCCGAACTAGTGCAAAAGTTCGTGCCACGAACTCGCATCGGAATTTTTCGCAACGAACGCACCCGTTCCATCCCATTGGACCCTAAACTGAAGTTTTGGTGCGTTTCGTACTATTTGGGTGCATTCGGGACCGTTTGGTTGCCTTACAAAACTCGGTGCAAAACGTGTCGAACTAGTGCAAAAGTTCGTGCTAGGAAGTTGCTTCGGAATTTTTCACAACGAACGCACCCGATCCACCCCATTGGACCCTAAACTGACGTTTTGGTGCGTTTCATACTATTTGGGTGCATTCAGGACCGTTTGGTTGCCTTACGAAACTCGGTGCAAAATGGGCTGAACTAGTGCAAAAAGTTCATGCCACGAAGCCGCGTCAGAATTTTTCACAACGAACTCTGCCGATCCACCCCATTGGACCGTAAACTGATGTTTTGGTGCGTTTCGTACTTTTTGGATGCATTCGGGACCGTTTGGTTGGCTTACAAAACTCGGTGCAAAACGTGTCGAACTGGTGGAAAAGTTCGTGCCAGGAAGTCGCGTCAGAATTTTTCGCAATGAACGCACCAGATCCACCCCATTAGTCCCTAAACTGACGTTTTGGTGCGTTTCGTACTATTTGGGTGCATTCGGAACTGTTTGGTTGCCTTACGAAACTCGGTGCAAAATGGGCCGAACTAGTGCAAAACTTTGTGCCACGAAGTCGCGTCGGAATTTTTTGCAACGAACTCAGCCGATCCACCCCATTGGACAATAACGTAACATTTTGGTGCGTTTCGTACTATTTGGGTGCATTCGGGACCGTTTGGTTGCCTTTCGAAACTCGGTGCAAAACAGGGCGAACTAGTGCAAAAGTTCGTGCCACGAAGTCGCGTCGGAATTATTGACAACAAACGCACCCGATCCACCCCTTAGGACCCTAAACTGACGTTTTGGTGCGTTTCGTTCTATTTGGGTGCATTCGGGATTGTTTGGTTGCCTTACGAAACTCGGTGGAAAACGGGCCGAACTAGTGGAAAAATTCGTGCCACGAAGTCGCGTCGGATTTTTTTGCAACGAACACACCCGACCCACCCCATTGGACCCTCAACAAACGTTTTGGTGCATTTCGTTCTATTTACGTGCATTCGGGTCCGTTTGGTTGCCTTACGAAACTCGGTGCAAAACGTGTCGAATTAGAGCAAAAGTTCGTGCTAGGAAGTTGCTTCTTAATTTTTCACAACGAACGCACCCGATCCACCCCATTGAACCCTAAACTGACGTTTTGGTGCGTTTCATTCTATTTGGCTGCATTCGGGACTGTTTGGTTGCCTTACGAAACTCGGTGCAAAACGGGCCAACAAATGCAAAAAGTTCATGCCACGAAGTCGCATCGGAATTTTTCACAACGAACGCATCCGATCCACCCCATTGGTCCCTAAACTGACATTTTGGTGCGTTTCGTTCTATTTGGGTGCATTCGGGACTGTTTGGTTGCCTTACGAAACTCGGTGCAAAACGGGCCGAACTAGTGCAATAGTTCATGCCATGAAGTCGCGTCGGATTTTTTCGCAACGAACGCACCCGGTCCACCCCATTGGACCCTAAACTAACGTTTTCATGCCTTTCGTACTATTTGGGTGCATTCGGGACCGTTTGGTTGCGTTACGAAACTCGGTACAAAATGGGCCGAACTAGTGCAAAAGTTGGTGCCACGAAGTCGCGTCGGAATTTTTTGCAACGAACCCAGCCGATCCACCCCATTGGACCGTAAACTGATGTTTTGGTGCATTTCGTACTATTTGGATGCATTCAGGACCGTTTGGTTGCCTTACAAAACTCGGTGCAAAACGTATTGAAATAGTGCAAAAGTTCGTGCCAGGAAGTCGCGTCGGAAATTTTCACAACGAACGCACTCGATCCACTCCATTAGACCCTAAACTGACGTTTTGGTGCGTTTCGTACTATTTGGATTCGGGACCGTTTGGTTGCCTTCCGACACTCGGTGCAAAACGGGCCGAACAAGTGCAAAAGTTCGTGCCACGAACTCGCGTCAGAATTTTTTGAAACAAACGCACGCGATCCACTCCATTGGACCCTAAACTGATGTTTTGGTGCGTTTCGTACTATTTGGGTGCATTCGGGACCGTTTGGTTGCCTTACGAAACTCGGTGCAAAATGGGCCGAACTACTGCAAAAGTTTGGGCCATGAAGTCGCGTCAGAATTTTTGCAACAAACTCAGCCGATCCACCCCATTGGACCGTAAACTGATGTTTTGGTGCATTTCGTACTATTTGGATGCATTCGGGACCGTTTGGTTGCCTTACAAAACTCGGTGCAAAACGTGTCGAACTAATGCAAAAGTTCGTGCCAGGAAGTCACGTCGGAATTTTTCACAACGAAAGCACCCGATCCACCCCATTAGACCCTAAATTGACGTTTTGGTGCGTTTCGTACTACTTGGGTGCATTAGGGACCGTTTGGTTGCCTTACAAAACTCGGTGCAAAACGTGTCGAACTAGTGCAAAAGTTCGTGCTAGGAAGTGGCTTCTTAATTTTTCACAACGAACGCACCCGATCCACCCCATTGAACCCTAAACTGACGTTTTGGTGCGTTTCGTTCTATTTGGCTGCATTCGAGACTGTTTGGTTGCCTTACGAAACTCGGTGCAAAACGGGCCAACAAATGCAAAAAGTTCATGCCACGAAGTCGCATCGGAATTTTTCACAACGAACGCATCCGATCCACCCCATTGGACCCTAAACTGACGTTTTGGTGCGTTTCGTACTATTTGGGTGCATTCGGGACCGTTTGGTTGCCTTACGAAACTCGGTGCAAAACGGCCCGAACTAGTGCAAAAAGTTCATGCCACGAAGTCGCGTCGGAATTTTTCACAGCAAACGCACCCGATCCACCCCATTGGACCCTAAACTAACGTTTTGGTGCGTTTCGTACTATTTGGGTGCATTCGGTACCGATTGGTTGCCTTTCGAAACTCGGTGCAAAATGGGCCGAACTAGTGCAAAAATTCGTGCCACGAAGTCGCGTCGGATTTTTTCGCAACGAACGCACCCGACCCACCCCATTGGACCCTCAACAAATGTTTTGGTGCATTTTGTTCTATTTGAGTGCATTCGGGACCGTTTAGTTGCATTACGAAACTCGGTGCAAAACGGGCCGAACTGGTGCAAAAGTTCGTGCCACAAAGTCGCATCGGAATTAATTGCAACGAACGCACGCGATCCACCCCATTGGACCCTAAATTGATGTTTTGGCGCGTTTCATACTATTTGGTTGCATTCGGGACCGTTTGGTTGCCTTATGAAACTCGGTGCAAAACGGGCGAACTAGTGCAAAAGTTCGTGCCACGAAGTCGCGTCGGAATTATTCGCATCGAACGCACCCGATCCACCCCATTGGACCCTAAACTGACATTTTGGTGCGTTTCGTACTATTTGGGTGCATTCGGGAACGTTTGGTTGCCTTACGAAACTCGGTGCAAAATGGGCCGAACTAGTGCAAAAGTTTGGGCCACGAAGTCGCGTCGGAATTTTTTGCAACGAACTCAACCGATCCACCCCATTGGACCGTAAACTTATGTTTTGGGCATTTCGTACTATTTGGATGCATTCGGGACCGTTTGGTTGCCTTACAAAACTCGGTGCAAAACGTGTCGAACTAGTGCAAAGTTCGTACCAGGAAGTCGCGTCGGAATTTTTCACAACGAACGCACCTGATCCACCCCATAAGTCCCTAAACTGTTATTTTGGTGCGTTTCGTACTATTTGGATTCAGGACCGTTTGGTTGCCTTCGGACACTCGGTGCGAAACGGGCCGAAATAGTGCAAAAGTTCGTGCCACGATCTCGCGTTGGAATTTTTTGAAACGAACGCACCCGATCACCCCATTGGACCCTAAACTGATGTTTTGGTGCGTTTCGTACTATTTGGGTGCATTCGGGACCGTTTGGTTGCCTTTCGAAACACGGTGCAAAACGGGCCAAACTAGTGCAAAAGTTCGTGCCACGAAGTCGCATCGAAATTATTCCCGACGAACGCACCCGATCCACCCCATTGGACCCTAAACTGACGTTTTGGTGCGTTTCGTTCTATTTGGGTGCATTCGGGACTGTTTGGTTGCCTTATGAAACTCGGTGCAAAACGGGCCGAACTAGTGCAATAGTTCATGCCACGAAGTCGCGTCGGAATTTTTTGCAACGAACCCAGCCGATCCACCCCATTGGACCGTAAACTGATGTTTTGGTGCATTTCGTACTATTTGGATGCATTCGGGACCGTTTGGTTGCCTTACAAAACTCGGTGCAAAACGTATTGAAATAGTGCAAAAGTTCGTGCCAGGAAGTCGCGTCGGAAATTTTCACAACGAACGCACTCGATCCACTCCATTAGACCCTAAACTAACGTTTTGGTGCATTTCGTACTATTTGGATTCGGGACCATTTGGTTGCCTTCCGACACTCAGTGCAAAACGGGCCGAACAAGTGCAAAAGTTCGTGCCACGAACTCGCGTCAGAATTTTTTGAAACAAACGCACCCGATCCACTCCATTGGACCCTAAACTGATGTTTTGGTGCGTTTCGTACTATTTGGGTGCATTCGGGACCGTTTGGTTGCCTTACGAAACTCGGTGCAAAATGGGCCGAACTAGTGCAAAAGTTTGGGCCATGAAGTCGCGTCGGAATTTTTTTGCAACGAACTCAGCCGATCCACCCCATTGGACCGTAAACTGATGTTTTGGTGCATTTCGTACTATTTGGATGCATTCGGGACCGTTTGGTTGCCTTACAAAACTCGGTGCAAAATGTGTCGAACTAATGTAGAAGTTCGTGCCAGGAAGTCGCGTCGGAATTTTTCGCAACGAAAGCACCCGATCCACCCCATTAGACCCTAAATTGACGTTTTGGTACGTTTCGTACTACTTGGGTGCATTCGGGGCCGTATGGTTGCCTTACAAAGCTCGGTGCAAAACGTGTCGAACTAGTGCAATAGTTCGTGCTAGGAAGTGGCTTCTTAATTTTTCACAACGAACGCACCCGATCCACCCCATTGGACCCTAAACTGACGTTTTGGTGCGTTTCGTTCTATTTGGCTGCATTCGGGACCATTTGGTTGCCTTACGAAACTCCGTGCAAAACGGGCCGAATTAGTGCAAAAAGTTCATGCCACGAAGTCGCGTCGGAATTTTTCACAACGAATGCACCCGATCCACCCCATTGGACCCTAAACTAACGTTTTGGTGCGTTTCGTACTATTTGGGTGTATTCGGTACCGTTTGGTTGCCTTTCGAAACTCGGTGCAAAATGGTCCGAACTAGTGCAAAGGTTCGTGCCATGAAGTCGCGTCATAATTATCCCCAACGAACCCAACCGATCCACCCCATTGGACCCTAAACTGATGTTTTGGTGCGTCTCGTTCTATTTGGGTGCATTCGGGACCGTTTGGTTGCCTTACGAAACTCAGTGTAAAACGGGCCGAACTAGTGCAAAAATTCGTGCCACGAAGTCGCGTCGGATTTTTTTGCAACGAACGCAGCCGACCCACCCCATTGGACCCTCAACAAACGTTTTGGTGCATTTCGTTCTATTTGCGTGCATTCGGGACCGTTTAGTTGCCTTACGAAACTCGGTGCAAAACGGGCCGAACTAGTGCAAAAGTTTGTGCCACAAAGTCGCGTCGGATTTTTTTGCAACGAACGCACCCGATCTACCCCATTGGACCCTAAACTGATGTTTTGCTGCGTTTCGTACTATTTGGGTGCATTCGGGACCGTTTGGTTGCCTTACAAAACTCGGTGCAAAACGGGCCGAACTAGTGCAAAAGTTCGTGCTAGGAAGTTGCTTCGGAATTTTTCACAACGAACGCACCCGATCCACCCCATTAGACCCTAAACTGATGTTTTGGTGCGTTTCGTACTATTTGGATTCGAGACCGTTTGGTTGCCTTACGAAACTCGGTGCAAAACGGGCCGAACTAGTGCAAAAGTTCGTGCCACGAACTCGCATCGTAATTTTTCGCAACGAACGCACCCGTTCCATCCCATTGGACCCTAAACTGAAGTTTTGGTGCGTTTCGTTCTATTTGGGTGCATTCGGGACCGTTTGGTTGCCTTACAAAACTCGGTGCAAAACGTGTCGAACTAGTGCAAAAGTTCGTGCTAGGAAGTTGCTTCGGAATTTTTCACAACGAACGCACCCGATCCACCCCATTGGACCCTAATCTGACGTTTTGGTGCGTTTCATACTATTTGGGTGCATTCAGGACCGTTTGGTTGCCTTACGAAACTCGGTGCAAAATGGGCTGAACTAGTGCAAAAAGTTCATGCCACGAAGCCGCGTCGGAATTTTTCACTACGAACTCTGCCGATCCACCCCATTGGACCATAAACTGATGTTTTGGTGCGTTTCGTACTTTTTGGATGCATTCGGGACCGTTTGGTTGGCTTACAAAACTCGGTGCGAAACGTGTCGAACTGGTGGAAAAGTTCGTGCCAGGAAGTCGCGTCAGAATTTTTCGCAACGAACGCACCAGATCCACCCCATTAGTCCCTAAACTGACGTTTTGGTGCGTTTCGTACTATTTGGGTGCATTCGGAACTGTTTGGTTGCCTTATGAAACTCGGTGCAAAATGGGCCGAACTAGTGCAAAACTTTGTGCCACGAAGTCGCGTCGGAATTTTTTGCAACGAACTCAGCCGATCCACTCCATTGGACAATAACGTAACATTTTGGTGCGTTTCATACTATTTGGGTGTATTCGGGACCGTTTGGTTGCCTTTAGAAACTCAGTGTAAAACGGGCCGAACTAGTGCAAAAATTCGTGCCACGAAGTCGCGTCGGATTTTTTTTGCAACAAACGCAGCCGACCCACCCCATTGGACCCTCAACAAACGTTTTGGTGCATTTCGTTCTATTTGCGTGCATTCGGGACCGTTTAGTTGCCTTACGAAACTCGGTGCAAAACGGGCCGAACTAGTGCAAAAGTTTGTGCCACAAAGTCACGTCGGAATTTTTCACAACGAAAGCACCCGATCCACCCCATTAGACCCTAAATTGACGTTTTGGTGCGTTTCGTACTACTTGGGTGCATTCTGGACCGTTTGGTTGCCTTACAAAACTCGGTGCAAAACATGTCGAACTAGTGCAAAAGTTCGTGCTAGGAAGTGGCTTCTTAATTTTTCACAACGAACGCACCCGATCCACCCCATTGAACCCTAAACTGACGTTTTGGTGCGTTTCATTCTATTTGGCTGCATTCGGGACTGTTTGGTTGCCTTACGAAACTCGGTGCAAAACGGGCCAACAAATGGAAAAAGTTCATGCCACGAAGTCGCATCGGAATTTTTCACAACGAACGCATCCGATCCACCCCATTGGTCCCTAAACTGACGTTTTGGTGCGTTTCGTTCTATTTGGGTGCATTCGGGACTGTTTGGTTGCCTTACGAAACTCGGTGCAAAACGGGCCGAACTAGTGCAATAGTTCATGCCATGAAGTCGCGTCGGATTTTTTCCCAACGAACGCACCCGATCCACCCCATTGGACCCTAAACTGACGTTTTGGTGCGTTTCATACTATTTGGGTGCATTTGGGACTGTTTGGTTGCCTTATGAAACTTGGTTCAAAACGGGCCGAACTAGTACAAAAGTTCGAGCCACGAAGTCGCGTAAGAATTATTCGCAACTAACGCACCTGATCCACCCCATTGAACCGTAAACTAACGTTTTGGTGCGTTTCGTACTATTTGGGTGCATTCGGGACCGTTTGGTTGCCTTACAAAACTCGGTGCAAAATGTGTCGAACAAGTGCAAAAGTTCGTGCCAGGAAGTTGCGTCGGAATTTTTCACAACGAACTCAGCCGACCCACCCCATTGGACCGTAAACTGATGTTTTGGTGCGTTTCGTACTATTTGGATTTGGGACCGTTTGGTTGCCTTCCGACACTCGGTGCAAAATGGGCCGAACAAGTGCAAAAGTTCGTGCCACGAACTCGTGTCGGAATTTTTCGCAACGAACGCACCCGATCCACCCCATTGGACCCTAAACTAACGTTTTGGTGCGTTTTGTACTATTTGGGTGAATTCGGTACCGTTTCGTTGCCTTTCGAAACTCGGTGCAAAACGGGCCGAACTAGTGCAAAAGTTCGTGCCGCGAAGTCGCGTCGGAATTATTCCCAACAAACGCACCCGATCCACCCCATTGGACCCTAAACTGACGTTTTGGTGCACGTCGTTCTATTTGGGTGAATTTGGGACCGTTTGGTTGCCTTACGAAACTCGGTGCAAAACGGACCGAACTAGTGCAAAAGTTCGTGCCACGAAGTTGCGTCAGAATTTTTCACAACGAACGCACCCGATCCACCCCATTGGACCCTAAACTGACGTTTTCGAGCATTTCGTACTATTTGGGTGCATTCGGGACCGTTTGGTTGCCTTACGAAACTTGGTGCAAAATGGGCCGAACTGGTGCAAAAAGTTCATGCCACGAAGTCGCGTCGGAATTTTTCACAACGAACGCACCCGATCCACCCCATTGGACCCTAAACTAACATTTTGGTGCGTTTCGTACTATTTGGGTGCATTCGGTACCGTTTGGTTGCCTTTCGAAACTCGGTGCAAAATGGGCGTAAGTAGTGCAAAAGTTCGTGCCATGAAGTCACGTCGGAATTATTCCCAACGAACGCAACCGATCCGCCCCATTGGACCCTAAACTGACGTTTTGGTGCGTTTCGTTCTATTTGGGTGCATTCGGGACCGTTTGGTTGCCTTACGAAACTCGGTGCAAAACGGGCCGAACTAGTGCAAAATTCGTGCCACGAAGTCGCGTCTGATTTTTTCGCAACGAACGCACCCGACCCACCCCATTGGACCCTCAACAAACGTTCTGGTGCATTTTGTTCTATTTGCGTGCATTTGGGACCGTTTGGTTGCCTTACGAAACTCGGTGCAGAACGGGCCAAACTAGTGCAAAAGTTCGTGCCACAAAGTCGCGTCGGAATTATTCCCAACGAACGCACCCAATCCACCCCATTGGACCCTAAACTGACGTTTTGGTGCGTTTCATACTATTTGGGTGCATTCGGGACCGTTTGGTTGCCTTATGAAACTCGGTGCAAAACGGGCCGAACGAGTGCAAAAGTTCGAGCCACGAAGTCGCGTTGGAATTATTCGCAACGAACGCACCTGATCCACCCCATTGGACCCTAAACTGACGTTTTGGTGCATTTCGTACTATTAGGGTGCGTTCGGGACTGTTTGGTTGCCTTACGAAACTCGGTGCAAAATGGGCCGAACTAGTGCAAAAGTTTGTGCCACGAAGCCACGACGGAATTTTTTGCAACGAACTCAGCCGATCCACCCGATTGGACCGTAAACTAACGTTTTGGTGCATTTCGTACTATTCCAGCATTCGGGACCGTTTGGTTGCCTTACAAAACCCGGTGCAAAATGTGTTGAACTAGTGCAAAAGTTCATGCCACGAAGTCGCGTTGGAATTTTTTGAAACGAACGCACCCGATCCACCCCATTGGACCCTAAACTGACGTTTTGGTGCGTTTCGTACTATTTGGGTGCATTCGGGACCGTTTTGATGCCTTTCGAAACACGGTGCAAAACGGGACGAACTAGTGCAAAAGTTCGAGACACGAAGTCGCGTCAGAATTATTCGCAACTAACGCACCTGATCCACCCCATTGGACCCTAAACTGATGTTTTGGTGCGTTTCGTACTATTTGGGTGCATTCGGGACTGTTTGGTTGCCTTACGAAACTCGGTGCAAAATGGGCCGAACTAGTGCAAAAGTTTGTGCCACGAAGTCGCGACGGAATTTTTTGCAACGAACTCAGCCGATCCACCCCATTGGACCGTAAACTAACGTTTTGGTGCGTTTCGTACTATTTGGATGCATTCGGGACCGTTTGGTTGCCTTACAAAACTCGGTGCAAAATGTGTCGAACTAGTGCAAAAGTTCGTGCCAGGAAGTTGCGTCGGAATTTTTCACAACGAACGCACCTGATCCACCCCATTAGACCCTAAACTGACGTTTTGGTGCATTTCGTACTATTTGGATTCGGGACCGTTTGGTTGCCTTACAATACTCGGTGTAAAACGTGTCGAACTAGTGCAAAAGTTCGTGCTAGGAAGTTGCTTCGGAATTTTTCACAACGAACGCACTCGATCCACCCCATTGGACCCTAAAATGACGTTTTGGTGCGTTTCGTACTATTTGGGTGCATTCGGGACCATTTGGTTGCCTTACGAAACTCGGTGCAAAATGGGCTGAACTAGTGCAAAAAATTCATGCCACGAAGTCGCGTCGGAATTTTTCACAACAAACGCACCCGATCCACCCCATTGGACCCTAAACTAACGTTTTGGTGCGTTTTGTACTATTTGGGTGCATTCGGTACCGTTTGGTTGCCTTTCGAAACTCGGTGCAAAATGGGCCGAACTAGTGCAAAAAAGTTCGTGCCATGAAGTCGCGTCGGAATTATTCCCAACGAACGCAACAGATCCACCCCATTGGACCCTAAACTGACGTTTTGGTGCGTTTCATTCTATTTGGGTGCATTCGGGACCGTTTGGTTCCCTTACGAAACTTGGTGCAAAACGGGTCGAACTAGTGCAATAATTCGTGCCACGAAGTCGCTTCGGATTTTTTCGCAACGAACGGACCCGACCCACCCCATTGGACCCTCAACAAACGTTTTGGTGCGTTTCGTTCTATTTGCGTGCATTCGGGACCGTTTGGTTGACTTACGAAAGTCGGTGCAAAACGAGCCGAATGAGTGCAAAAGTTCGAGCCACGAAGTCGCGTTGGAATTATTCGCAACGAACGCACCTGATCCACCCCATTGGACCCTAAACTGACGTTTTGGTGCATTTCGTACTATTTGGGTGCATTCGGGACCGTTTGGTTGCCTTACAAACCCCGGTGCAAAATGTGTCGAACTAGTGCAAAAGTTCATGCCACGAAGTCGCGTGGGTATTTTTTGAAATGAACGCAGCCGATCCACCCCATTGGACCCTAAACTGACGTTTTGGTGTGTTTCGTACTATTTGGGTGCATTCGGGACCGTTTTGAAGCCTTTCGAAACACGGTGCAAAATGGGACGAACGAGTGCAAAAGTTCGTGCCACGAAGTCGCGTCGGAATTATTCCCAACGAACGCACCCGATCCAACCTATTGGACCCTAAACTGACGTTTTATTGTGTTTCGTTCTATTTGGGTGCATTCGGGACTGTTTGGTTGCCTTACGAAACTCGGTTCAAAACGGGCCGAACTAGTGCAATAGTTCGTGCCATGAAGTCGCGTCAAATTTTTTCGCAACAAACGCACCCGATCCACCCCATTGGACCCTAAACTGACGTTTCGGTGTGTTTCGTTCTATTTGCGTAGATTCGGGACCGTTTGGTTGCCTTACGAAACTCGGTGCAAAACGGGCCCAACTAGTGCAAAAGTTGGTGCCACGAAGTCACGTCAGAATTTTTCACAACGAATGCACCCGATCCACCCCATTGGACCCTAAACTAATGTTTTGGTGCGTTTCGTACTATTTGGGTACATTCGGGACCGTTTGGTTACCTTGCGAGAGTCGGTGCAAAACAGGCCGAACTAGTGGAAAAGTTCGTGCCACGAAGTCGCGTCGGAATCATTCGCAACGAATGCAACCGATCCACCCCATTGGACCCTAAACTAACATTTTGGTGCATTTCGTACTATTTGGGTGCATTCGGAACCGTTTGGTTGCCTTACGAAACTCGGTGCAAAACGGGCCGAAAAAGTGCAAAAGTTCGTGCCACGAAGTCGCGTCAGAATTTTTCACAACGAACTCTGTCGATCCAGCCCATTGGACCGTAAACTGACGTTTTGGTGTGTTTCGTATTATTTGGATGCATTCGGGACCGTTTGGTTGGCTTACAAAGCTCGGAGAAAAACGTGTCGAACTGGTGCAAAAGTTCGTGCCAGGAAGTCGCGTCGGAATTTTTCGCAACAAACGCACCCGATCCACCCCATTAGTCCCTTAACTGACGTTTTGGTGCGTTTCATACTATTTGGATTCGTGACCATTTGGTTGCCTTCCGACACTCGGTACAAAACGGGCCGAACTAGTGCAAATGTTCGTGCCACGAAGTCGCGTCGGAATTTTTCGCAACGAACGCACCCGATCCACCCCATTGGACCCTAAACTAACATTTTGGTGTGTTTCGTACTATTTGGATTCGGGACCGTTTGGTTGCCTTCCGAGCCTCGGTGCAAAACGGGCCGAACTAGTGCAAAAGTTCGAGACACGAAGTCGTGTCAGAATTATTCGCAACTACGCACCTGATCCACCCCATTGGACCCTAAACTGATGTTTTGGTGCGTTTCGTACTATTTGGGTGCATTCGGGACTGTTTGGTTGCCTTACGAAACTCGGTGCAAAACGGGCCCAACTAGTGCAAAAGTTGGTGCCACGAAGTCACGGCAGAATTTTTCACAACGAATGCACCCGATCCACCCCATTGGACCCTAAACTAATGTTTTGGTGCGTTTCGTACTATTTGGGTACATTCGGGACCGTTTGGTTACCTTGCGAGAGTCGGTGCAAAACAGGCCGAACTAGTGGAAAAGTTCGTGCCACGAAGTCGCGTCGGAATCATTCGCAACGAATGCAACCGATCCACCCCATTGGACCCTAAACTAACATTTTGGTGCATTTCGTACTATTTGGGTGCATTCGGAACCGTTTGGTGCCTTACGAAACTCGGTGCAAAACGGGCCGAAAAAGTGCAAAAGTTCGTGCCACGAAGTCGCGTCAGAATTTTTCACAACGAACTCTGTCGATCCAGCCCATTGGACCGTAAACTGACGTTTTGGTGTGTTTCGTATTATTTGGATGCATTCGGGACCGTTTGGTTGGCTTACAAAGCTCGGAGAAAAACGTGTCGAACTGGTGCAAAAGTTCGTGCCAGGAAGTCGCGTCGGAATTTTTCGCAACAAACGCACCCGATCCACCCCATTAGTCCCTTAACTGACGTTTTGGTGCGTTTCATACTATTTGGATTCGTGACCATTTGGTTGCCTTCCGACACTCGGTACAAAACGGGCCGAACTAGTGCAAATGTTCGTGCCACGAAGTCGCGTCGGAATTTTTCGCAACGAACGCACCCGATCCACCCCATTGGACCCTAAACTAACATTTTGGTGCGTTTCGTACTATTTGGATTCGGGACCGTTTGGTTGCCTTCCGAGCCTCGGTGCAAAACGGGCCGAACTAGTGCAAAAGTTCGAGACACGAAGTCGCGTCAGAATTATTCGCAACTACGCACCTGATCCACCCCATTGGACCCTAAACTGATGTTTTGGTGCGTTTCGTACTATTTGGGTGCATTCGGGACTGTTTGGTTGCCTTACGAAACTCGGTGCAAAATGGGCCGAACTAGTGCAAAAGTTTGTGCCACGAAGTCGCGACGGAATTTTTTTGCAACGAACTCAGCCGATCCACCCCATTGGACCGTAAACTAACGTTTTGGTGCGTTTCGTACTATTTGGATGCATTCGGGACCGTTTGGTTGCCTTACAAAACTTGGTGCAAAATGTGTCGAACTAGTGCAAAAGTACGTGCCAGGAAGTTGCGTCGGAATTTTTCACAACGAACGCACCTGATCCACCCCATTAGACCCTAAACTGATGTTTTGGTGCATTTCGTACTATTTGGATTCGGGACCGTTTGGTTGCCTTACAAAACTCGGTGTAAAACGTGTCGAACTAGTGCAAAAGTTCGTGCTAGGAAGTTGCTTCGGAATTTTTCACAACGAACGCACACGATCCACCCCATTGGACCCTAAACTGATGTTTTGGTGCGTTTCGTACTATTTGGGTGCATTCGGGACCATTTGGTTGCCTACGAAACTCGGTGCAAAATGGGCTAAACTAGTGCAAAAAGTTCGTGCCACAAAGTCGCATCGGAATTATTCGCAACGAACGCACCCGATCCACCCCACAGGACCCTAAACTGACGTTTTGGTGCGATTCATAGTATTTGGGTGCATTCGAGACCGTTTGGTTGCCTTATGAAACTCGGTGCAAAACGGGCCGAACTAGTGCAAAAGTTCGAGCCACGAAGTCGCGTCGGAATTATTCGCAACGAACGCACCTGATCCACCCCATTGGACCGTAATCTGATGTTTTGGTGCATTTCGTACTATTTGTATGCATTCGGGACCGTTTGGGTGCCTTACAAAATTCGATGCAAAACGTGTCGAACTAGTGCAAAAGTTCGTGCCAGGAAGTCGCGTCGGAATTTTTCACAACGAACGACCTCGATCCACCCCATTAGACCCTAAACTGACGTTTTGGTGCGTTTCGTACTATTTGGGTGCATTCGGGATTCCGTTTGGTTGCCTTACGAAACTCGGTGCATAAGTGGCAGAACTAGTGCAAAAGTTCGTGCCACGAAGTCGCGTCGGAATTATTCGGAAACGAACGCACCCGATCCACCCCATTGGACCCTAACTGACGTTTTGGTGCGTTTCATACTATTTGGGTGCATTCGAGGACCTGTTTGGTTGCCTTATGAAACTCGGTTGCAAAACGGGCCGAACTAGTACAAAAGTTCAGTGCCACGAAGTCGCGTCAGGAATTTTCGCAACTAACGCACCCTGATCCACCCCATTGGACCGTAAACTGACGTTTTGGTGCGTTTCGTACTATTTGGGTGCATTCGGGACCGTTTGGTTGCCTTACAAAACTCGGTGCAAAACGTGTCGAACTAGTGCAAAAGTTCGTGCCAAGGAAGTGGCGTTCGGAATTTTTCCACAACGAACGCACCCGATCCACCCCATTGGACCCTAAACTGACGTTTTGGTGCGTTTCGTACTATTTGGTTGCATTCGGACTATTTGGTTTCCTTACGAAACTCAGTGCACAAACGGGCCGAACTAATGCAAAAGTTCATGCCACGAAGTCGCGTTGGAATTTTTCACAACGAACGCACGCGGATCCGCCCCATTGGACCCTAAAATGACGTTTTCGTGCATTTCGTACTATTTGGGTGCATTCGGGACCGTTTGGTTGCCTTACGAAACTTGGTGCAAAACTGGGCCTGAAACTAGTGCAAAAGTTCTTGCCACGAAGTCGCGTCGGAATTTTTCACAACGAACGCACCCGATCCACCCCCATTGGACCCTAAACTAACGTTTGGTGCGTTTCGTACTATTTGGGTGCATTCGGTACCGTTTGGTTGCCTTTCGAAACTCGGTGCAAAATGGGCCGAACTCGTGCAAAAGTTCGTGCCATGAAGTCGCGTCGGAATTTTCGCAACGAACGCACCCCGATCCACCCCATTAGTCCTAAACTGACGTTTTGGTGGCATGTTTCGTACTATTTGGCATTCGGGGACCGTTGGTTTGCCTTCCGACACTCGGTGCAAACGGGCCGAACTAGTGCAAAAGTTCGTGCCACGAAGTCGCTTCGGAATTTTTCGGCAACGGAACGCAACCGAATCCACCCCCCCATTGGACCCTCTCTAAACTAACCATTTTGGTGCGTTTCGCTACTATTTGGGTGACATTCAGGTTACCAGTTGTTTCCTTACGAACTCGGTGCCTAAACGTGCCGAACTTGTGCAAAAGTTCATGCCACGAAGTCGCGTCGGACTTTCTTCGCAACGAACGCACCCGATTCCCTAGCCCCATTGGAACCCAAACTGACCGTTTTGGTGCTTTTCGTACTATTTGCATGCATTCGGGACCAGCTTGTTGCCTTACGAATTCGGTGCTACAAACGGGCCCGAAACTAGTGCAAATTTCGTTGCCACGAAGTCACATTCGGACTTTTTCGGCAACGAACGCACCCTGATCCACCCCATTGGACCCTAAACTGACGTTTTGGTGCATTTCGTACTATTGGAATGCATTCAGGGACTAGTTTGGTTGCCATATTAAACTCGGTGCAAAACGTGCCGAACTAGTGCAAAAGTTTGTGCCACAAAGTCGCGTCGGACTTTTTTGCAACGAACGCAACCCGATCCACCCCATGGACCCTAAACTGACGTTTTGGTGCGGTTTTGTACTATTTGGGTGCATTCGGGACCGTTTGGTTGCCTTGCGAAACTCGGTGTAAAATGTGCCGAACTAGTGCAAAAGTTCGTGCTATGAAGTCGCGTCGGAATTTTTCGCAACGAACGCACCCGACCCACCCCATTGGACCCTAAACTAACGTTTTGGTGCGTTTTGTACTATTTGGGTACATTCGGGACTGTTTGGTAACCTTGCGAGAGTCGGTGCAAAACGGGCCGGAACTAGTGCAAAAGTTTGTGCACGAAGTTGCGTCATAATTATTCGCAACGAACGCACCCGATCCACCCTATTGGACCCTAAACTGACGTTATTGGTGTTTCGTATTATTTGGGTGCATTCGGGACCGTTTGGTTGCCTTACGAAACTCGGTGCAAAACGGGCCGAACTAGTGCAATAGTTCGTGCCATGAAGTCAGCGTCAGAATTTTTTCGCAACGAACGCACCCGATCCACCCCATTGGACCCTAAACTGACGTTTTGGTGCGTTTCATTACTATTTGCGTAGATTCGGTACCGTTTGGTTGCCTTACGAAACTCGGTGCAAAACGGGCCGAACTAGTGCAAAAGTTGGTGCCACGAAGTCACGTCAGGAATTTTTTCACAACGAACTGCACCCGATCCACCCCATTGGACCCTAAACTAATGTTTTGGTGCGTTTCGTACTATTTGGGTACATTCGGGACCGTTTGGTTACCTTGCGAGAGTCGGTGCAAAACAGGCCGAACTAGTGCAAAAGTTCGTGCCACGAAGTCGCGTCGGAATCATTCGCAACGAATGCACCCGATCCACCCCATTGGACCCCTAAAACTACATTTTGGTGCATTTCGTTACAATTTGGGTGCATTCGGAAACCGTTTGGTTGCCTTACGAAACTCGGTGCAAAACGGGCCGAAAAAGTGCAAAAGTTAGTGCCACGAAGTCGGGTCGGAATTTTTCACAACGAACTCTGTCGATCCAGCCCATTGGACCGTTAAACTGACGTTCTTTGGTGTGTTTCGTATTATTTGGATGCATTCGGGACGTTTGGTTGGCTTACAAAACTCGGAGCAAAACGTGTCGAACTGGTGCAAAAGTTCGTGCCAAGAAGTCGCGTCGGAATTTTTCGCAACGAACGCAACCGATCCACCCCCATTAGTCCCTTAACTGACGTTTTGGTGCGTTTCATACTATTTGGATTCGAGGACCATTTGGTTGCCTTCCGACACTTGGTTACAAAACGGGCCGAACTAGTGCAAAAGTTCGTGCCACGAAAGTCGCGTCGAAATTTTTCGCAACGAACGCACCCGATCCACCCCATTGGACCCTAAACTAACATTTTGGTGCGTTTCGTACTATTTGGATTCGGGACCGTTTGGTTGCCTTTCGAGAGTCGGTGCAAAACGGGCCGAACTAGTGCAAAAGTTTGTGCCACGAAGTTGCGTCGGAATTTTTCGCAACGAACGCACCCGATCCACCCCATTGGACCCTAAACTAACATTTTGGTGCGTTTCGTACTATTTGGGTACATTAGGGACCGTTTGGTTACCTTGCGAGAGTCGGTGCAAAACGGGCCGAACTAGTGCAAAAGTTCGTACCACGAAGTCAGGTCGGAATCATTCGCAACGAATGCACCCGATCCACCCCATTGGACCCTAAACTAACATTTTGGTGCATTTCGTACTATTTGGGTGCATTCGGGATCGTTTGGTTGCCATACGAAACTCGGTGCAAAACGTGCCAAACTAGTGCAAAAGTTGTGCCATGAAGTCGCGTCGGACTTTTTTGCAATGAACGCACCCGATCCACCCCATTGGACCCTAAACTGACGTTTTGGTGCGATTTCGTACTATTTGGGTGCATTCAGGTACCGTTTGGTTGCCTTACGAAACTCGGTGCTAAACGTGCCGAACTTAGTGCAAAAGTTCGTGCCACGAAGTCGCGTCGGAATTTTTCAGCAACGAATCTGCACCCGATCCACCCCATTGGACCCTAAACTAATGTTTGGTGCTGTTTCGTACTATTTGCGATGCATTCGGGACCGCTTGGTTGCCTTACGAATTCCGGTGCAAAACGTGCCGAACTAGTGCAAAATTTCGTGCCACGAAGTCGCGTCGGACTTTTTCGCAACGAACGCACCCGATCCACCCCATTAGGACCTAAACTGACGTTTTGGTGCATTTCGTACTATTTATGCATTCGGGACCGTTTGGTTGCATACGAACTCGGTGCAAACAGGCCGAACTAGTGCAAAAGTTTGTGCCACGAAGTCGCGTCGGACTTTTTTGCAACGAACGCACCCGATCCACCCATTGGACCCTAAACTGATGTTTTGGTGTGTTTCGTACTATTTGGGTTCATTCGGTACCGTTTGCTTGCATTACGAAACTCGGTGCTAAACGTTTCGAACTTGTGCAAAAGTTCGTGCCACGAAGTCGCGTCGGATTTTTTCGCAACGAACGCACCCGATCCAGCCCATTGGAACCCAAACTGATATTTTGATGCTTTTCGTACTATTTGCGTGCATTCGGGACCGCTTGGTTGCCTTACGAATTCCGGTGCAAAACGGGCCGAACTAGTGCAAAATTTCGTGCCACGAAGTCACATTGGACTTTTTCGCAACGAATGCACCCGATCCACCCCATTGGACCCTAAACTGACGTTTTGGTGCATTTCATACTATTTACATCCATTCGGGACCGTTTGGTTGCCATACGAAACTCGGTGCAAAACGTGCCGAACTAGTGCAAAAGTTTGTGCCACGAAGTCGCATCGGACTTTTTTGCAACGAACGCACCCGATCCACCCCATTGGAACCCAAACTGTCGTTTTGGTGCTTTTCGTACTATTTGTGTGCATTCGGGACCGCTTGGTTGCCTTACGAATTCCAGTGCAAAACGGGCCGAACTAGTGCAAAAGTTTGTGCCACGAAGTCGCGTCGGACTTTTTTGCAACGAACGCACCCGATCCACCACATTGGACCCTAAACTGAGATTTTGGTGCGTTTCGTACTATTTGGGTGCATTCGGGACCGTTTGGTTGCCATGCGAAACTCAGTGCAAAATGTGTCGAACTAGTGCAAAAGTTCGTGCCACGAAGTCGCGTCGGAATTATTCGCAACGAACGCACCCGATCCACCCCCATTGGACCCTAAGCTGATATTTTGGTGTGTTTCATACTATTTGGGTGCATTCGGGACCGTTTGGTTGCCTTACGAAACTCGGTGCAAAACGGGCCGAACTAGTGCAAAAGTTCTTGCCACGAAGTCGCGTCGGAATTTGTCACAACAAACTCTGTCGATCCACCCCATTGGACCGTAAACTGACATTTTGGTGTGTTTCGTACTATTTGCATGCATTCGGGACCGTTTGGTTGGATTACAAAACTCGGTGCAAAACGTGTCGAACTAGTGCAAAAGTTTGTGCTAGGAAGTCGCGTCGGAATTTTTTGCAACAAACGCACCCGATCCAGCCCATTGGACCATAAACTGACGTTTTGGTGCGTTTCGTACTATTTGGGTGCATTCGGTACCGTTTGGTTGCCTTACGAAACTCGGTGCGAAACGTGCCGAACTTGTGCAAAAGTTAGTGCCACGAAGTCGCGTCGGACTTTTTCGCAACGAACACACCCGATCCACCCCATTGGAAACCAAACTGATGTTTTGGTGCTTTTCGTACTATTTGCGTGCATTCGGGACCGCTTGGTTGCCTTACGAATTCCGGTGCAAAACGGGCCGAACTAGTGCAAAATTTCGTGCCACGAAGTCGCGTTGGACTTTTTCGAAATGAATGCACCCGATCCAACCCATTGGACCCTAAACGGACGTTTTGGTTCATTTCGTACTATTTACATGCATTCGGGACAGTTTGGTTGCCATACTGAAACTCAGTGCAAAATGTGCCGAACTAGATGCAAAAGTTTGTGCCACGAAGTCGCGTCGGACTTTTTTGCAACGAATGCCCCCGATCCACACCATTGGACCCTAAACTGACGTTTTGGTGCGTTTCGTACTATTTGGGTGCATTCAGGTACCGTTTGGTTGCCTTACGAAACTCGGTGCTAAACATGTGCCGAACTTGTGTAAAAGTTCGTGCCACGAAGTCGCGTCGGACTTTTTCGCAACGAACGCACCCGATCCACTCCATTGGAACCCAAACTGACATTTTGGTGCTTTTCGTACTATTTGCGTGCATTCTGGACCGCTTGGTTGCCTTACGAATTCCGGTGTAAAACGGGCCGAACTAGTGCAAAATTTCGTGCCACGAAGTCGGGTCGGACTTTTTCGCAACGAACACACCCGATCCAGCCCATTGGACCCTAAACTGACGTTTTGGTGTGTTTCGTACTATTGGGTGCATTCGGCACCGTTTGGTTGCCTTACGAAACTTGGTGCTAAACATGCCGAACTAGTGGCAAAAGTTCGTGCCACGAAGTTGCGTTGGACTTTTTCGCAACGAACGCACCCGATCCACCCAATTAGTCCCTAAACTGACGTTTTCGTGCATTTCGTACTATTTGGATTTAGGACCGTTGGTTGCCTTCCGAACTCGGTGCAAAACGGACCGAACTAGTGCAAAAGTTGTGCCACGAAGTCGCGTCGGAATTTTTCGCAACGAACTCACCCGATCCACCCCATTGGACCCTAAACTAACGTTTTGGTGCGTTTCGTACTATTTGGGTACATTCGGGACCGTTGGTTACCTTTCGAGAGTCGGTGCAAAACGGGCCGAACTAGTGCAAAAGTTCGTGCCACGAAGTCGCGTCGGAATTATTCGCAACGAACGCACCCGACCCACCCCATTGGACCCCAAACTAACATTTTGGTGCGTTTTGTACAATTTGGGTACACTCGGGACCGTTTGGTTGGCTTACGAAACTCGGTGCAAAACAGGCTGAACTAGTGCAAAAGTTCGTGCCACGAAGTCGCGTCGGAATTTTTCACAACAAAATCTGTCGATCGACCCCATTGGACCGTAAACTAACGTTTTGGTGTGTTTGTACTATTTGGATGCATTCGGGACCATTTGGTAGCCTTACAAAACTCGGTGCAAAACGTGTCGATCTAGTGCAAAAGTTCATGCTAGGAAGTCACGTTGGAATTTTCTGCAAAGACCTCACCCGATCCATCCCATTGGACCCTAAACTGACGTTTTGGTGCGTTTGTACTATTTGAATTCGGGACCTTTTTGTTGCCTTACGAAACTCGGTGCAAAACGGGCCGAACTAGGGCAAAAGTTCCTGCCACGAAGTCGCGTCGGAATTTTTCGCAACGAACGGACCCGATCGACCCCATTGGACCCTAAACTGACGTTTTGGAGCGTTTCGTACTATTTGGGTGAATTCGGGACCGTTTGGTTGCCTTACGAAACTCGGTGCAAAACGGGCCGAACTAGTGCAAAAGTTCGTGCGACGAAGTCGCATCGGATTTTTTTCGCAACGAACGCACCCGATCCACCCCCATTGTACCCTAAACTGATGTTTTGGTGTGTTTCGTACTATTTGCGTGCATTCGGGACCATTTGGTTGCTTTACAAAACTCGGTGCAAAACGTGCCGAACTAGTGCAAAATTTTGTGCCACGAAGTCGCGTTGGACTTTTTCGCAACGAACGGACCCGATCCGCCCAATTGGACCCTAAACTGACGTTTTGGTGCGTTTCGTACTATTTGGGTGCATTCGGGACCGTTTAGCTGCCTTACCAAACTCGGTGCAAAACGGGCCAAACTAGTGTAAAAGTTCGTGCCACGAAAGTCACGTCGCAATTATTCGCGACGAACACACCCGATCCAGCCCATTTGACGCTGAACTGATGTTTTAGTACATTTCGTACTATTTGGGTGCATTCGGGACCGTTTGGTTGCCTTACGAAACTAGGTGCAAAACTTGCCAAACTAGTGCAAAAGTTTGTGCCATGAAGTCGCATCGGAATTTTTCGCAATGAACGCACCCGATCACCCTACTGGACCCTAAACAGACGTTTTGGTGCGTTTCGTACTATTTGGGTGCATTCGGGACCGTTTGGTTGCCTTACAAAACTCGGTGCAAAACATGTCGAACTAGTGCAAAAGTTCATGCCGCGAAGTGGCCTCGCAATTTTTCGCAACGAATGCACCCGATACACCCCATTGGACCCTAAACTGACATTTTGGTGCGTTTCGTACTATTTGGGTGCTGTTGACGCAAAAATCAACGCACTGGAATTCGAGGGCAAGTGTTCGCAAAGCACGGAAAGTAGACCAAGCGTGCCAGTCAATTTGACCTGAAATTGACAAGGGATAAAATAAAGTCAAATTCGAGAGCGTATCGGCTGGGATTCCGAATATCTCTCAGACAGGCATATCGGCAAGCTCTGCCGATATAGTAGACGACAAAAAGATATTGAATGCAAGCGTGTGATAAACGAGCGTGTCGGCAGGATCAGCCGATGCACTAAACGACAAAACCGGCTTTAAATAGCTGATCGCACGTATATAACAAGATCTAAGCTACGAATGTATAACTCAGATAATGTGAACTAAAACAGATCTAAACCGGCTCTTGAGATATCAAAAGTGTTACTGCAAAAACTGAAGCCGATCTAATGTGTTTTTAGATGTGATAATGGCCAAAAAGCATAGAAAAATGTACAAATCTAGCCAATATCGATAAATTTTGAATAAATCTAGATGAGATGACAGCGATGCGCCCGGAAGTTAAAGCCTAGATCAACTCGATAACTTTTGAATAGATTTGAACGAAGCCACAATGATGCGCCTGGTAGCTAAAGCTCAAATATACACGGTAAAACGAAAACTCACTAGCAAACCAAGTCGCTCGAATGTGAGGTGTCCATGATCAACTTGAAGGAACTCGTCGAAAAAGAAAAGAAAAGGCGAAGTCGCCGAAAAAAGTGCAAAGGAATTGTAAAGTATTGTTGTATTGGATGTGTATCAAGTTTTTCCGGTCCCTTACAAGTCATATTTATAGCCTAGCGCTATCAAATCCTAGCCGATTACGGTAAATATTACTTGACTCTAAAGAAAAGACTTACTAAAGATAAACTACTTTAAATATTACAATCGAATCATCAAGATTCTTGTAGAGTCCGGATCCTCTTCTCCTCCCTCGACTTCATCGCAACTCTTCATCGGCCGAGCACCAGAATGGACAAATCAGCATCTTCACAGCATATTCCCATGGTCCATCGGACGGACTCCATCGGTCGATTCCAACCCTGTGCATCTTTTGGTTTCTTTCAAATCGGCCACCTTCCCTTCACAAGAATCACCTCCTTTGACACGTGTTAAAAAATGGTGTCAACACATGCCCCCCAGTTTCAGAATAATTTATTGTTCCAAAATTACTCCAACCAGCATTTAAAGCCATTCCTCGTACCTCGTGCACACGGCTTCTCCGTACAACTGGGTAAAACTCTTCTTTGCCCCTAGCCTTTTGTCTTTCGTCCGCGCAAATCCAACGCGCCGATTCACCTTCCGTCTTTTCACCTACCAGACTGGGCCATAAATATCACCCCTTGGCCCTGCATCGGCAACAAACCTCCATTAGCTACAGCAATTCGTTTCTTCCTCCTTCAGTAAAAAGCCTAGGTTTTCCTGTAGCAATGGCGGGCACCAAGCGCTCTGACGAGGGTCCTTCCAACGCCCCTCCGGCGATCCGCCGCCGCTTGGGGTAAGTTTCTCCTCTTTACCCCCAATCACCATATTCTATCTTGGTTGTAATCTCCAATCTTTGTACATTGACGACGCCCCCTCTTCTTCGGACTCTTCCAACTCGGAAGGTCCCTTCCCCGGTGCCGATGATGGCACTGTGGAGTACATCCGCCAACTCCTCCGAGAGAAGGATGAGGCTCAGGAGAACTACTCCCAAGAGATCATCAGGTCTCAGTGCCTCACCTCTGAATTGGAGGTGGCACAAGCTGACCGGGCCATTCTCCGGGCCCAACTCACCGCCGCTGACTCCAGGGTCGCCTGCAAGTCGTTTCTTCCGAAGCATTGTCCCTTCCTTTCACGAATTACCTCTGATTCTTTGCTTCAGTACTGGAGTCACAGATCCAAGCCCTCCATGCCGCAGCAGCCACTGCCACCATGTCGGTGAACGCTCGTGGCAACACTGTCGCCGCCCATTTGCAAGACATCCCCAACCGCGTCCGGGAGATTGCCAAGCACGGGGTCCGCCGAGGCGCCACTGTGGCCCTTGCCACAGCCCAATTCTAGACCGGCCACGATCTCCTGCAGGTCGAACCGGTCCACCTTCCGTTGGGCAGCGAGGACTGGTGGGTCTTTGAGGAGCTGGCCGATGACATGGAGATGGCAGCCGCCGCCATCTCCGAAACTATTAGAATAGAGGCGGTCATCGGCAATGTCTTTGCCGATGATTAGATTTCTAGGAGTAGCATCTTCCTAGAAATAGTCTTTTACTGTATCGGCCAGATCCTCCTATCGGCCCTTTTGTAAACAATTTTATTAATGAAGTATTCCCTTTTCTTGCCAATTTCCATTGCAATCTTCCAATTGACATTGCAAAAAACCAATTCTGACCTGAATTTGAATAGTTTGAATTGTGTAGATTTTTGCACTAAGGGCGATACATGTCATATCGTCCATAACAATCCAACCGACAACATAATTAATCGGCTATGGATCCACCCAAACGCTAGGGTAATACTTCTTCAAATATTTTCCATTAAGAGCTCTAGAATACTCTTCCCCTTCAAACGTCTCCAAAATATAAGCATCGCTAGGAACACACCTGCTTATTTTGAACGGTCCCTCCCACGTTGGAGACCATTTGCCGAATTTTGAACTCTTTGTTCCTATCGGCAGAATCAACTTCCAAACTAATTCTCCTTGTTCAAAGGCCTTGGATTTTACCTTTTTGTCATACCATCGGCCAACTCTGGCTTTGTTTGCTTCAACATTCACAAGAGCCTTCAGTCGATGGCCAGCCAAATCTTCCAATTCATCTTTCATCAGAGCAGAGTATTCATCAGCTGTCAACTGATATTGAAACGTGACACGTCGTGAATCAAGTTTCAATTCCCATGGGAGGACAGCTTCATGCCCATATACTAACTGATACGGAGACAATTTAGTAGCACCATAACAAGCCATCCTGTATGCCCACAAAGCTTCATGAAGCACAGTATGCCATTTCCGAGGATACTCATCAAATTTTCTCTTGATCAATTTAATGAATCCTTTATTAGACGCTTCTGCTTGACCATTAGCTTGGGCATAATATGGAGAAGAATTCAGCAATTTAATCCCCATTCTAGTAGCAAATCCCTCAAATTCATCTGATGTAAACATAGTACCCTGATCGGTTGTAATGGTTTGTGGAATACCAAACCGATAGATAATATGTTCCTTGACAAATTCAATCATCTCTTTTGATGTAACATTTTTCAGAGGAATCGCTTCGACCCACTTGGTGAAATAATCAGTGGCCACCAAAATGAACTTATGGTTTTTGCTAGATGGTGGATATATCTGACCGATCAAATCAATTCCCCATCCTCTGAATGGCCACAGTTTGATTATTGGATTCATGGCCGATGCAGGAACTCTTTGCACACTACCAAACTTCTGGCATCCTTGACACCCTTTGTAATATGTGAAACAATCCTCCAGCATTGTTCGCTAAAAATCTTCTTCCAATCATACATAAATCTTTATCAATGCATTTGAGCAAAACTCCATCAATCGTCCGATAACATAAATCTTCTTCCAACAATACATACTTGATTACTTGGAATCTGATCTTTCTGTCTACTTTCTTGGAGGGATCTCTCAAGTAGTCAACAATCTCTCTCCTCCAATCATCGGCCGTTAACTCTAAAGCCATTACTCCCTCCATCGGCCGATATCCCGAAGCATGTTGAGCCAACCGATTTGCGTAACTGTTATAAAATTTGGGAACATGCTCAATGGTTACCTTCTTGAATTCTTTTAGCAACTAGAGACATTCTTCATGATATAATCGCAAAATATCATCTTTGCATTCATACTCTCCAACTAACTGATTGATCACCAGCATAGAATCTCCAAAAATCTCAACAGCATCGGCTTTGATTTCTCGAAGTAATTGAATTCCTTTGAGAATAGCATGATACTCAGCTTAATTATTGGTTGCAGATGCTTCAATTGAAAATGAGAACTCAAAATTTGCCCCCCCGAGGGGAAATCAGCACCACACCAATTCCAGAACCATTCCCACATGAAGATCCATCAAAGAATAAAGTCCAAGGAACAAGATCTACCATGCTTAGCTCTGACCCCCGATGTTGTACAATAAAATCGGCTACGGCTTGACCTTTAACTGCTTTAGCCGATTCATACCTCAAATCAAATTCTGACAAGGCCAAAATCCATTTTCCTACTCTCCCATTTAAAATCGGCAGTGAGAGCATGTATTTAATGACATCATCCTTGCTCACGATAACACACTTAGCCGATAATAAATAATGTCTAAGCTTAGTACAGGAAAAGTAAAAGCAAAGACATAATCTCTCGATAGGAGAATACCTGGTTTCAGCATCTAGCAACCTTCTGCTCACAAAATATATGGCTCTTTCTTTTCCTTCAAACTCTTGAATAAGGGCCGATCCAATAGCACGCTCATCAGCCGATAAATACAATTTAAACGGCTTGTGCTTTTGGGGAGGAACCAACATTGGAGGATTCACCAAATAATGTTTGATCTCATCTAATGCTTTCTGATGCTCCTCTCCCCATACAAATTCCTGATCAGCCTTCAACTTCAGTAAAGAACTGAACGGCTGAATCTTTCCAGACAGATTGGATATAAATCTTTGAATAAAATTAATCTTGCCGATCAATGACTGAAGTTCAACTTTTGTCATAGGGGCTTCGACTTTGTCAATGGTTGATATAGTCTTCTGACTAATTTCAATCCCTCACTCATGTACCATAAAACCCAAGAATTGGTCAGCCGATACACCAAAGGCACATTTATTCAGATTCATCTTCAAACCATGCCTTCTTGTGCATTCAATGCTTTACGCAAATCGGCCAAATGCTCTTGGTGCCCCTTTAACTTTACAAACACGTCATCAATATATATTTCCACAATCTTGCCGATGAGTTCATGAAAGATATAATTCATGACTCCTTGATACGTGACACCAACATTTTCCAGTCCGAAGGTCATGTCTACCCACTTAAACAAACCAAGATGTCCTGGACACCTGAACGCAGTTTTGTGGTTATCTTCTTCTGCAATAAAAATTTGATTGTATCCAACATTGCCATCCATAAAACTAATTACCTTGTGCCCAGCAGCGGCATCTACCAACATATCGGCTATCGGCATAGGGTAACCATCCATGGGCGTAGCCTTGTTGAGATCCCTGAAATCAATGCACACACGTAATTTGCCATTCTTTTTGTAAACAAGAACCACATTAGAAATCCATTCAGCATAACGACACTGCCGAATAAAATTAGCTTCAATTAACCATGTAATCTCATCCTTTATATCTGGCAAAATCTTAGGATTGCATCGTCTTGCTCCTTGTTGATATGGCGGATATCCCGGTTTTATAGGTAAGCGATGTTCCACAATAGATCTATCCGTGCCAGGCATCTCATAGTATTCCCAAGCAAAGCAATCTTTGTATTCTTTTAATAAACTCTTCAGCTCCTGCTTGTATTTGGGATCTAGATTGGCACTAATAAACATCGGCCTTGTCTATCACCATCTCCAATATCAATTTCTTCTAGTAAATCGGCCGACTCCCTGCCCCAATTTCCCTTCTTCTTCTAGGAAATCATCCATTAGGAACTTTCTGAAGAACCGGCTGCTTGGATCAGTGTGGAACTGTTACTGGCCAATTCATCATCGGCCTTAGCCTTGACACGCCAAACTTGTGTCTTGATCCCTTTCCTTTTCAGAATCTGTTCTTGATCTTCCTCTATGATTTCCAGTTGGCGTAGCCTCTGAACACGTCGCTTCTGAGACCTGGAAAAACCCCCGGACACCACTGAGATTGACCTGTATGATCAGGTTCACGCTCTGGATCTCTCTGCATTGGCTGATCATCTTGCACTCTGTCATCGGCCATCTGTTCTAGCCGATCGTGTGCAGGTACTCTTCTCCCAACAGGATCACGTAGCATGGTCCTGCCCCCTAGTCGATCATGCACCGATACCTTTTTCCTAGCCGATCATGCACAGGAGTGCGCTCACGTCGATAGGGTTCATCAATATGACGTGGCCTTTTGTATGATCAGCTGCCTTGACCATTGCACTCGGGACAATCATATGCCGATGGCAATGTCAACCCTTCTTCCCAGCAGTAGACAAAGAAAGGACATCTCCAATGTTCCTTCTCACGTCGTTCCTCTTCTTCTCTATGCTGCCGCCTTTCATGATCATGCTAAAACTTATTCAACAGCATATGAGATGTGACACGTCTCTGTGGCGCCGATGAACGTTCAGCTTTATCCAGTGGACCCTTTCCTTTGACCTCATCGGCCGCTATCTATGCTCTAGGATCAACAACACCAAACTTCTTGGCCGATGATGACGTCAAGACCTTGGCTTGAGAAGAACTTTTACCTCTAGCCACATCAACCATGTTCGTGGCGAAAGGATGCCCGTCGATCTTCATCATCTTCTTGGGAGATTCAAATTTCAACCTTCCTTGCTCGAAAGCCATCTGGATCTGTTGTCAGAAGACTTTGCACTCATTTGTATCATGCGATGTGGCATTGTGCCACTTGCAGTACTTCATGTTCTTGAGCTCCTCTTCCGACGGGATCTTGTGATACGGCTTCAACTTGATCAACCCTTCCAACAATAACAAGTCAAAGATCTTGTCGGCTTTGGTGATATCAAACACATATGACTCAGGCTCTTTCTTTCCAAATGGACACATCACTGGCTTCTTGCTGTTCTGTATCCACTCAGCCGATGCGACCGTTTCCTACTCCTCTTCAGAATCATCATTGGTAGAATATTCCACATAATTTATCTTCTTCTGAAAAGGCTTCTTCGACTCATAGGATCGAGTCTCTCCTGACATCCTGGCTGCAATCTGGCTAATGCTCTCAAATTCCTGAGACGCATATTTGTCTTTAATGTGCGGCAGGAGCCCATTAAATGCTACCTCTGCCAACTGCTAATAAGACAACCAAACTGTAGCATCGGTTCTTGACATCTCTGAACCTTTGAATGAAAGCAGCGACCGATTCATCGTTCCTTTGCCTTAAGCCAGTCAAATCGATCAACTTCAATTCAGTAATCCCAGAGTAGAAGAACTGATGAAACTGTCTCTCCAGATCGGCCCAATATAATATGGAATTTGCTAGCAAAGTGGTGAACCAAGCAAAGGCCGATCCAGATAAAGACAAGGAGAACAAACGGACTCTGAGTGCATCATGATTACCCGCTTCTCCCAACTATAAAAGGAACTTGTTAACATGCTCCATCATAGAAACTTCTCCCTGCCCCGAGAACTTTGTGAAGTCGGGCATCTTGTACTTGTGTGGGAGAGGAATCTGATTATAAGCCGGAGGATAGGGAGTCTTGTACATAACAGATTGTTGCTTCGGCCTTAAGCCAAACTGCTCCCTCATCACTTTAGCTATCTTTGTACTCCAATCAACTTGCGGTTCAACTATTGGCATCTGCTGAGGAGAGGCCGTGCTCGCTGCATTGGTCATCATCGCAAGTTGCTGAGCTACATGTTTTATTGGCTGTTCAACCGATTGCATCTGATGTGTCTGCTGAGCTATCCAATTGGGTGTCTGCTGAGTCATCGTCGGCTGTGGAGCTGATGGACTAGTCGACTATTGACCAGTAGTATCCATGTACGGTATACTGACACACCGTATCTGTCCAGTTGCTTGATTATGGAATATCCAGTTGACTCCCTTCTGATGAGGAGATTGTGAAATCAACACTTCTGAAGGAGACTAGGGTTGGAGCAGGATAGCAAGACGCTGCTGTAAGGTCATTGGCGGTGGTGCCGATGCATTAGCTTGCGCAGCCATCTGCGGATTCCATGCACCTTGTGTATTCAGCTGTGTTATCAATGCATCCTGTTGTGCACCCATCAGCTGAGTGGCCGATGGATCAGGTTGAGAGGCCATCGGCTGAGAAGCCGACGCTTGAAACTGCATCTTGGGTGGCGTAGAAAAGAAATCTGGATGCATGCCATACCCAGTATTACGATTCCATCCTTTAGGAAATATGGACGCAGACCCATCTTGCACAGTTGTAGCAATCGACGGCGTAGTTGAGTAGATAGGATCTGTTGTAACCGCTGACGCTGCAGTAGTAACCTGTGGTCGTGCTTGACTGTTGCTTGTTCCTACTTGGCTATTTTGAGCTAACAGAGATGCTGCCATAGACACTTCCAAGGGAATATATTGCATTTGATCTGGCTGTATGTAGTAAGGACCCATGCAACCTGGAAACGTACCTTCAGCAAAAGTCTTGACCACTGTGTTGTGCACCATGTTGCCCATAACTGTTGCACTCTTGAAGAAAGCTTGTGCTACAGCTTGGCCAACTGCGTCCATCATCTTGTTCTCACGCTGAGCCTCTGTCAATGGCTGGAAAGATGGAAGATCAAACTTCTTGATCACCTCGCTAGATCTGGTAACACTGTACGACTTGAGGCATTCACGCTTAAACTTTTCTACTAGCTCCTCATATTATTTCTTTTGTTCTTCTTTGAGCTTGTCTTCATGAACAGAAATCTGGTTTTCCTCACTAACCGCAGATTTATCAGTAATGTCCACCATGTCGAAGCTTTCGGTCCCACCAGGCATGCCAAAAGATGTGTTGACGCAAAAATCAACACATTGGAATCTGAGGGCAAGTGTTCGCCAAGCACGGAAAGTAGACCAAGCATGCCAGTCAATTTAACCTGAAATTGATAAGGGAGAAAACAAAGTCAAATTCGAGAGTGTATCGGCTGGGATTCCGAATATCTCTCAGACAGGCGTATCGGCAAGCTCTGCCGATACAGTAGATGACAAAAAGATATTGAATGTGAGTGTGTGATAAACGAGCGCGTCGGTAGGATCAGCCGATGCACTAAACGACAAAACCAAATTTAAATAGCCAATCGCACGTATATAACAAGATCTAAGCTACGAATGTGTAACTCAGATAATGTGAACTAAAAATAGATCTAAACCGGCTCCTGAGATAACAAAAGTGTTACTACAAAACCTAAAGCTGATCTAATGTATTTTTAGATGTGATAATGTCCAAAAAGCATAGGAAACCCTGCAAATCTAGCCAATATCAATAAATTATAAATAAATCTAGACGAGACGACAGCGATGTGCCCGGAAGTTAAAACCTAGATCAACTCGATAACTTTTGAATAGATTTGAACAAAGCCACAGCGATGCCCCCGGTAGCTAAAGCTCAAATATACTCGGTAAAACGAAAACTCACTAGCAAACCAAGTGGCTCGAATGTGAGGCGTCCTTGATCAACTTGAAAGAACTTGTCGAAAAAGAAAAGAAAAGGCGAAGTCACCGAAAAAAGTGCAAAGGAATTGTTAAGTATTGTTGTATTGGATATGTATCAACTTTTTCCGGTCCCTTACAACTCATATTTATAGCCTAGCGCTATCAAATCCTAGCCGATTACGACAAATATTACTTGACTCTAAAGAAAACACTTACTAAAGATAAACTACTTTAAATATTACAACTGAATTGTTAAGATTCTCGTAGAGTCCGGATCCTCTTCTCCTCCCTCGACTTCATCGGCAACTCTTCATCGGCCGAGCACCAGAATGGACAAATCAGCATCTTCACAGCATATTCCCATGGTCCATCAGACGGACTTCATCGGCCGATTCAACCCTGTGCATCTTTTGGTTTCTTTCAAATCGGCCACCTTCCCTTCACAAGAATCACCTCCTTTGACACGTGTCAAAAAATGGTGTCAACAGGTGCATTCGAGACCGTTTGGTTGCCTTACAAAACTCGGTGCAAAACGGGCCGAACTAGTGCTAAAGTTCGTGCCACGAAGATGCGTTAGAATTTTTCGCAACGAACGCATCCGATCCACCCCATTGGACCCTAAACTGACGTTTTGGTGCGTTTCGTACTATTTGGGTGCATTCGAGACTGTTTGGTTGCCTTACGAAACTCGGTGCAAAACAGGCTGAACTAGTGCAATAGTTCGTGCCACGACATCGCGTCGGATTTTTTCGCAACGAACACACCCGATCCACCCCATGGGACCCTAAACTAACATTTTGGTGCGTTTCGTACTATTTGGGTGCATTCGGGACCGTTTGGTTGCCTTACGAAGCTCAGTGCAAAACAAGCCGAACTAGTGCAAAAGTTCGTGCCACGAAGTCGCGTCGGAAGTTTTCGCAACGAACGCACCCGATCCACCCCATTGGACCGTAAACTGACATTTTGGTGCGTTTCGTATTTGGTGCATTCGGGGCTGTTTGGTTGCCTTACGAAACTCGATGTAATACGGGTCGAAATAGTGCAAAAGTTCGTGCCACGAAGTCGCGTCGGAATTTTTCACAACGAACGCACCCGATCCACCCCATTGGACCATAAACTGACGTTTTGGTGCGTTTCGTACTATTTGGAAGCAATCGGGACCTTTTGGTTGCCTTACGAAACTCGGTGCAAAACGTGTCGAACTTTCGCGTCGGAATTTTTTGCGACAAACACACCCGATCCACCCCATTGGACCCCAAACTGACATTTTAGTGCGTTTTGTACTATTTGGGTGCTTTCGGGACCGTTTGGTTGCCTTAAATAACTCGGTGCCAAACGGGCCGAACAAGTGTAAAAATTCGTGCCACGAAGTCGCGTCGGACTTTTTCGCAACGGAGACACCCGATCCACCCCATTGGAACCTAAGCTGACGTTTTGGTGCGTTTCGCACTATTTGGGTGCATTCGGGACCGTTTGGTTGCCTTACGAAACTCGGTGCCAAACGGGCCGAACTAGTGCAAAAGGTTGCAAACCCTCTCTAGACATAGGATTTGGTAGAAGTAGAAATCTCCTTGTGGTTCTAATTAAATTTGTCTGGTGTTTGTGATTGAAGCTAAAACCGCCTACTCACCCCCCCTCTCGTCGGTGTCCTAGATCCTACAAGTGGCATCAGAGCTAAGTACTCCTTAATTGCAAGTATTTGACCATCCCGGAGTTAGGAAAATGACTAGTGACAATGGGGTTCATGTTGGGAAGCCACCATTCTTTGATGGAAACAATTATGATTACTGGAAGGTTAGGATGGCGGCTCATCTCAAGGCAATGAGTAGAAAAATTTGGAGAGTTGTCAATGATGGATATGTTATTCTTGATCCCAAAAAATTGATACCTCTTGATGAGGAAAATGAGATACTCAATGATCAAGCCATCAATGTTCTTTTTAGTGCTCTTGATGTGAGTGAATTCAACCGAGTGAAGAATCTTGACACTGCTAATGGAATTTGGAAAAAGCTCATGGAAATTCATGAAGGCACATCAACCGTTAAGGAAGAAAAATTATATGTGCTTAAAGGAAAATTTAGTGAGTTTGTCATGAAGAAGGATGAAAGTGTGCCGGAGATGTTCAACCGGTTGAATGATATTGTCAATGAGCTCAAGGGTCTTGGCTTTGAAGTGCTGGATGTGGATTTCTCTCACAAGTTTCTTAGGTCACTTCCGGAGTGATATGACACAATTATGACATTGATTGTGAGATCCGACTTGAAGACCTCCACTCCCACACAAGTCTTGGGAGAAGTTCTCACCCATGACATATTCAAGAAATCACAAGATGAAGTACATGGTGTCACAAGTGATGAGAAGAAGAAGAGTGTGGCACTCAAAGCTCAAAGCTCAAATGAAGAGCGCGAAAATGATGGAAATGATGATGAGTCAGATGAGAAGTTTGCTCTATTTGTGAGAAGATTCAAAAGATTCATGAACAAGAAAAGCTATGGCAAGAAAGGGCAATCTTCAAAGAAGAATCCTTTTGAAGATAGAAAGTGCTTTGAGTGTGGAGAACTTGGCCACATTGTCATCAATTGTCCAAACAAGAAGAAGAACAAGAAGGACAAGAATGACAATGACAACAACAAGAAGAAGAAATTTCTCAAGAAGAAGAAAAATGATCAAGCCTACTATGTGGAGTGGAATTCCGATACAAGCTCCGATGAAGATGATGATGATGATGACAAGTCATCCAAGGGAGTTGCCAGAATCGCCATCAAGGGAGCTCCATCACTCTTCACTACACCACATTGTCTTATGGCAAAAGGTGGTGCAAAGGTACAACAAGATGTTGAACTTGATGAACTTTCATATGATGATCTTGTTGAAATGATCAATGATGCCGATGAATTCATAACTAAGAAAAAGGCTAAGTTGAAGGACTTGAAGTTGAAGTTTACCTCTCTTCATGATTCCTAGGAGGAGCTAAAGACTTCTCATGAGAATCTTAAAGAAACTCAAGAGAAACTTGAGGAAGCTCACAATACCTTGCTTAATCATGAAAGAAAAGCAACATTGAGCATTGGTGTTAGTTGTAATTTAATTGATGATAAATCTTGTGGCTCTAGCTCTACTAGTTCCTCTTGCACTATAATTGATAACTCATCTTGCAATGAATCTCTTATCATGGAAAATGATTTACTAAAGAAAGAAATTACTTGCTTATCTAATGATTTGAGAAAGTTCTATGATAGTAGAGCCAAATTTAATCATTGTTGGGCAAGCCAAAAGTTCACCTTGAATTGGCAAGGGTTTGGATACATTCCCAAGAAAGGGAAGAAAGCTTTTGTGCAAACCAAAACTACTTTTGTGAAGAGTAGTGCCAAGCCATATTGTGAAAAATGCAAGAAGGTTGGTCATGATGAGAAGAATTGCACCAACAAGAAAGTCATATCCTTTGATTCTAGTTACATTCTTATGAGAAATTCAAATGGCAATGTTAGTGCAAAATTTGTTGGGTTACCTATAAATGGTGCTAAAAAGAAAGCCATTTGGGTGCCAAAAGCCTTGGTCACTAACGTTCAAGGACCCAAGAAAATTTGGGTACCTAAAAGAGCTAATCTCCTTTTGTAGGTGAACTACAAGTCCGGAGCGAAGCATTGGGTGCTTGATAGTGGATGCACCCAATACATGACCGGTGAATCAAAAATGTTTGCTTCTCTTGATGGAGATGTTAGTGGCTACAACGATATTATTTTTGGTGATAATAGTCGAGGTGAAGTGAAGGGAATGGGTAACATCAATGTCTCTCAAGATCATTCTCTTTCAAATGTCTTGCTAGTTGACTCTCTCAAGTTCAATCTATTGTCAATTACTCAACTTTGTGATCATGGCTATAAATGCATCTTTACTAGTGATAGTGTGGAAGTTACTAGCCCTAGTGGAAATGATTGCATCTTTAAGGGCTTTAGACATGAAAGTTTCTATATTGTGGATTTCTCATCTAGTGATGCCAATTTAACCACTTGCCTATTATCACAATCATCAATGGGTTGGTTATGGCATAGAAGACTTGCTCATGTTGGCATGAAACTACACAACCGGCTCTTGAAACATGATTTAGTAGTTGGGTTGAAGGATGTGAAATTTGAAAAAGATAAGTTATGTAGTGCTTGTCAAGCTGGGAAACAAGTTGCTAATTCACATCCCACTAAAAGTGTCATGTCAGCTTCAAGACCTTTGGAATTATTGCATATGGATTTATTTGGTCCTACAACATATAGAAGCATTGGTGAAAATTGCTATTGTCTTGTTGTTGTGGATGATTATTGAAGAAACACTTGGGTTTTCTTTCTTCATGATAAGGCCGACACATTTGATATTTTCAAGAAATTTGTGACAAGGGCCGAAAATGAATTTGATCTTAGAGTGAAGAAAGTTAGAAGTGATAATGGCAGTGAATTCAGGAATTGCAAGATTGAAGAATTGTGTGATGAGAAGGGAATGAAACATGAATTCTCATCCAAATATACCCTGGAACAAAATGGTCTTGGTGAAAGAAAGAATAGGACTTTGATTGACATGGCAAGATCAATGCTTTCGGAATATAATGTCTCAGATAGTTTTTGGGCCGAGGCAATCAACACCGCTTGTCATGCATCAAATAGGCTATATTGTCATATAATCTTCAACAAGACTCCATATGAACTTCTCATTGGAAGAAAGCCTAATATATCATATTTTCGGGTTTTTGGTTGCAAATGCTATATTCTCAAAAAGGGAACTCGGTTATCTAAGTTCCAAAGCAAGGTTGATGAAGGATTTCTTCTTGGATATTCATCATGTAGCAAGGCTTATCGAGTTTATAATAAATCTTGTGGAATTGTTGAAGAAACCTATGATGTTGAGTTTGATGAAACCAATGGGTCACATGAAGAGCAAGACAATCTTGATGATGTGAGAAGTGATGGATTGAGGAATGCTATCAAGAACATATCTATTGGTGGTATTAGGCCAAGTGAAGAAAATAAAGAAGAGGATGGTCCTTCAATTTTTATTAGAATAGATCTGTCTACTTCAACCTCAAATGCTCAAGCTCAAGAAGCAAATCAAGATGTGCATGATGATGGCTCTCAAGCTCAAGAGCAACCGGGATCCTCCACTCCATTACCTACATCAACTCAAGACCCTCTTGCTCAACCAAGAATTCATCATGCAATTGCCAAGGATCACACAATGGATTAAATCATGGGTGACATTAGTAAGGGTGTTCAAACTCGATCTCGTATTGCTTCATTTTGTGAACACTTTTCTTTTGTATCTTCTATTGAGCCTAACTGTGTAGATGAAGCACTAAATGATCCGGATTGGGTGAATGCCATGCATGAGGAATTGAATAATTTCACCCGCAATGAAGTTTGGGAATTGGTTCCAAGGCCCAAGAACTACAATGTCATTGGTACAAAATGGGTCTTTAGGAACAAGCAAAATGAAGATGGAATTGTTGTGAGGAACAAAGAAAGATTAGTGGCTCAAGGATTCACTCAAGTCGAAGGTTTGGATTTCGGTGAAACTTTTGCTCCCGTAGCTAGACTTGAGGCTATTAGAATCTTGCTAGCTTATGCATGCTTACATGATATAAAACTTTATCAAATGGATGTTAAAAGTGCCTTCTTGAATGATATAATTAGTGAACTAGTTTATGTTGAGCAACCCCCCGGTTTTGAAGATCCTAAGAAACCCAATCATGTTTATAAACTTTCGAAACTCTCTATGGTCTTAAGGAAGCTCCCTGGGCTTGGTATGAGAGACTAAGAGACTTTCTCATTTCTAAGGGTTTTAAAATTGGGAAAGTTGATACTACCTTGTTCACTAAATCTATTGGAAAAGTTTTGTTTATTTGTCAAATATATGTTGATGATATCATCTTTGGTTCTACTAATCAAGATTTTTGTGAGGAATTTGGTGAGATGATGTCTAGGGAGTTTGAGATGTCCATGATTGGTGAATTGAGTTTCTTTCTTGGTCTTCAAATCAAGCAACTCAAGGAAGGCACATTTGTATGCCAATCTAAATATGTGAAAGATTTATTGAAGAAGTTTAGAATGGAAGATGCTAAACCAATCAAGACTCCTATGGCCACAAATGGACATCTTGATCATGATGAGGGAGGTAACCCGGTAGACTTAAAGCTTTATAGATCCATGATTGGTAGTTTGCTTTACCTTACCGCATCTAGGCCCGACATCATGTTTAGTATTTGCATGTGTGCAAGATTTCAAGCCGCACCTAGAGAGTGTCATTTGACCGCCGTCAAGCGGATATTTAGATATTTGAAATTCACTCCAAATGTTGGATTGTGGTATCCTAAAGGTGCACATTTCGATTTGGTTGGATATTCGGATTCGGATTATGCCGGGTGCAAAGTTGATAGAAAGAGCACTTCCGGTGGTTGTCAATTTCTTGGAAGAGCTCTTGTTTGTTGAGCTTCAAAGAAACAAAATTCGGTTGCTCTTTCTACCTCCGAAGCGGAATATATCTCGGCCGGAAGTTGCTGTGCACAATTGTTATGGATGAAGCAAACTCTCCTTGACTATGGTGTGAAATTTGATGAAATTCTCTTGTTATGTGATAATGAAAGTGCCGTGAAGATTGCTACTAATCCGGTTTAACATTCAAGAACCAAGCATATTGATATTCGGCATCATTTTCTTAGAGATCATGTGAACAAGGGAGATATCAAGATTGATGGTATTGGGACCGATGATCAATTGGCGGATATATTTACCAAGCCATTGGATGAAAATCGGTTTTGCAAGTTAAGGAATGAGCTCAATGTCATTGACCTCTCAAACGTGGCTTGAAACCTAGTACATGTGTCATACATATCTTATATGCCCTCATATGCTTGTGCTTATAGTATTTTTATGGCATTTTTGAGCTATTTATGATTTGATCATGATTTCACTTGTTATATCTCACAAAATTGAATTATCATGCTTATTGAATTCAATTCTATCATTGCTAACCTTGTCTTGATGCATTGGAATTTTTGTTGAGCAATGACCCCTAATCAAAGTTCGTATTGGAAAAAGAGGATAGAAATCTGGACAGTTGATCTTTGGTAAGGCGGACAGTCTGCCCATGGACCGCGAACGGTCCGCCGTTAGTGGTCAGAAACAAGAGCAGAAAGGTGCGAGTTCTGTTTGGATCAAAAAGTTAAGAGACAGACGGTCCGCTCGGGCCAGGCAGACCGTCCGCGGTTGTTGGACTGAAGCCGAACAGAAAAGGATTTGTACTGCCTGGGACAGCAAATAAAGGAGGCAGACGGTCCATCTGGAGGATGCGGACGGTCCGCCACTGTCAGTTTTGTCAGTGGGCCCAGGCTGGCCGGTCATATAGTCAAGGGGCTTTCTCTTCCTCCACCAAACCCGAGCCATACACTTCCAAACCCATCTCTTTTGGATTCGACTTTTGGAGTTGTTCCCGGACGGTTCGAGCACATCCCCGGAGACTCCGCGACATCATCCATCATGTCCTCCCGGTATTTGGAAGAATCTCAACTCAAATTCATGGTTTTCTTGTCAATGTAGAGTGTTAGGGTTTCACTCGTGATCTACTTTTGGGCCATGGATTCGCAAAAATAGCTGGGGAATCTTGTTCCTAGTGTTGAGGAGGTGCTATGGTTAAAATTTGGTCGGTCGATTTGGTCTAGAACTCGAGATTCATGGATTCAAAGTTTGGGGCGATTTTGAAGTTCACTATGCAGGGGGTCGCGGACGGTCCGCGCCTCAGGGGCGGACGGTCCGTGGGCAGCAGTGGCAGACGGTTCGCCTATCCCATGCGGACGGTCCGCCCCTGCTGTTTTCAGCAGAGTTGCATATTATTGGATATACATTTGATCAATGTGAATGAACATATTGCAGTGATTCTTATTGTTGATTCTTGATCACAGGCCTCCAAGAAAGGTATATGTGTCTGCTTCATCCTCATCGAAGATCAAAAAGGCAAGTGCATCCAAAAGGCAAAGGCGAGATGATGATCCAAATGATGAAGATTATGCTCCTAACCAGAGTGATCTAGCTGCTGAGTCCTCTGCTGCAGAAGATAGTGATGAGTCTATGGAAGGTGCTCATGGCAGTGATGATGATGAGGTCATTGATGTGCAATCCATGAACTTGCCTGGAAGACGTTGGACAGCCGAGTCATATGCAAATGCAAGATCTGTGAATCAATTCCATCAAGACAGAGACACACATGTGCTATTCTTCCATACTCAGGTACAACAAGATGTCTTCTTTGGCCATATGCTCAGAAAAACTGTGTTCAGTCATCAAACCATTGACCTAGCATATATGAATAATCAAGCAGTCATGATTGATCTAGTTGCTAGGTTTGAAAGTATGGGCTTAACTGATTTTCTTCAGCATAGATGTGATTGGAATGAGACCATTATACGCCAATTCTATGCCACCGTAGAGATTGATCTAGATGAAGAAAAATTATGGTGGATGACTAGAAAAAGGATATATTATGCTACCTTTGCTCAGTTTGCTGCTGCAAATCAGTTGAACTATGAATTTCTTACTGATCATGAAAGTGTCAACATTGATCTAAATTATGAACCAGAGGAAGATGAGTACATTGATTTTTATGAGCCTGCTCGTCTAGGAATTTCTCGCAGTATTGGTGGTCCTCTAGGCCTTAGGCATCATCCTGTAGTGATAAATAAGATTGCTAGAGTCACATTTTTGCCTAGGAGTGGAAACAAGGACAAGGTCAGAGGTGCCTATTGGAGTGTAATCTCTCATGTGATGCAAGGGCATAAGATTAATATTATTGTCCTATGAATGAACTTGAACTTGTGGCATGCTTAAATTTCCGCTTTGCATGAACTTTGTGTGTGATCTAGAACTCGTTATGTAATATGTGGTGAACCTTGTTATCTTTCTTATCCTGTGATGGTTCTTGTTCATTCTTGTGGTTTTGAGGTTATGCTAACCTTTTGTGCAAGTATTGTTCTATCATATGTATCTTGTATGCCTCGACTCCTTTTTGTAGGGGAAACTCAGCTAAAATTTCTAATCTCATATATGTGCTCAAGAAAAATATTCAAATCTTACATGCACATATCAAGGGGGAGTTCTCTCTACCTATCGGGCTTTGGAGAAAATTATCCATTCTATTTTCTATGATTTTCAAGAAAATGGGTAAGTACATCCAAAGTTCAATTTCAAGTCCACCTTATGCCTTATGTATAGAGTTGACTTGAACCTTTTCAAATCACTTTTGAGAAGTGTTGTCATCAATTACCAAAAAGGGGGAGATTGAAAGCATCTAGGCCCTTAAGTTGTGTTTTGGTAATTAATGACAACTCTTATGGACTAACAAAATTCTTGAGATGAGAATGAGTATAGGTTGGTCCATGGAGAAGTGTGTCTAGAGGACATCATGAAGTTGTTTGGAGATGATGTGAAAAGGATGTGCTCAAGGCAAAGGTATAAAGATAGGGCTTTTCTATTTTTTCCGGTCACAAGGCGCTTAGTGGTTAGAAAGTGACCAGATTAATAGGATAGATAGCCGTACTATCAAGAGGGGTTTATCAACACGTGCTTGATGGTTCTATAGTGCCTCTTTGCTCAAACAATTGCATTGCATGCATGAGAGTTAATGCATTTGAAAAAGAGAGGCTAATTGTGGTTCAAACCTGTGCTGACTAGTGGTGGCAGATGGTCCGGCCCCAGAGGGGCGGACGGTCCTCCGTACAAATGTTTGAATCTGACAGAAGCATGGATGTTTTGGTGGGCTGAAAAATGTGTTGGGCGGACGGTCCGTCCCCGTTGGGCGGACGGTCCGCCAACTCTTGAGGTGAGGGCCAGAAACATGGGAGTTTTTGTCTTTGTGCGCGAATTTGAAGGGCGGACGGTCCGGGCCCTAGGGACGGACGGTCCGCCGGATAACATTTTGAGATTGACAGAACTTGGTGATGTTCTGTGTTGTTGGAAATTTTGTAGGGCGGACGGTCCACCAGGGCTCAAACGGTCGTTTCTGACACGCATTAAATGCATTTCTAGCTGTTGCATTTGAAGGGTGGACGGTCCAGTTTTTGTGAGGCGGACAGTCTGCGAGTGCGCAGTTTTGAACATAACGGTTGGATTTCAAGGGAAGGGCTATATATACCCCCATGGCCGGCTATGGGGGTTCTCTTGGCTCATTTGAAAGCTTTCTTGACCTTCTAGAGCAAGCCCTCTCCTCTCTCTCACTCATATTGCTTAGTGGTTGCATTCTTGAGAGTGTGAGAGCATCCTAGTGCATTGCATCAAGTGTTTGAACTTTGGGGCACTAGGGAGTCTTCAAGCAAGCGTCATCAACTTGTTACTCTTGGAGGTTTCCGCCTCCTAGATGGCTTGGAGAAGTGGAATTGACGAGCTCACCAAGAAGATTGTGGTGGAGCCTCGATTTGGATGTGAGAGGTCCTTGTGCTCACCTCGCCAGAACGGTGAAGAGCAACTCTAGTGGAATCAAGGTTTGGAGAGGTTCATTGGTTCAAGCCGGCTCAAGATCAAGAGGTGTTCTTGATAGAGGAGCGGTTGAAACTTTGAATCCACCTCAACGTGGATTAGGGGTGACCGGCAAGTCATCGACACCACGGGAAAAATTCTTGTCTCTTGTGTGGTGATCTCTTTGCTCTCTTACTTGTTGCAATTTACTTTACTAGAGCTTGAATTCATACTTGTCATCCTAGGTTGCAAATCCTCTCTAGACATAGGATTTGGTAGAAATAGAAATCTCCTTGTGGTTTTAATTAAATTTGTCTAGTGTTTGTGATTGAAGCTAAAACCGCCTATTCACCCCCCCCTCTAGTCGGTGTCCTAGATCCTACAACCGGGGGCGGCATCGAGCGAAACCGGAGGGGATTTCCGTTTTCCCCCCGCCAGCGTAGGGACGGCGCCATGAGGGAGAGAGGTGAGATGGTCAGTGGCAATTTTGTAATTAAATCCAAGTTCAAGATTCAGTTCTGTAACCTCAACTTTTCTCCCTCTTATTGGCCTCAAATGAAAAACTTTTGAATACCATTTTTATTCAGTTTTTCGAGATCTACAACTTTCATTTCAGGCACTTTTTCATTTGAGCAATGGTTTGAAAGTTATTTTAATACAATGAGAAGACTTAATGATTAAGGAACTTGTCATTTCATGTGCACACACATATACATACACAATGTTTTCAAAACATATGCATAATTTGAATTGTTCTTGTTTGTTAAGCATGATTCTAGATTTATTAGGCATGATATCATGTTTAAAATTTCTTGTTTAGCATTTTAAAAACTTGGGATGTCACAGCCTACCCCCCTTAAAAACAATCTCGTCCCCGAGATTCGAGTGCCTAAATTCTAGTGGAGAGTGCATGTACCATGGTCATCCATTTTTATTTAGTTTCGAAACAAGATCATGATGCAAGTACGACCTATTCATCCTTGCCATTTCCCGATAGTTGGCTTACATGATTAACTCGGTGGCTTGCTAAAAATCGTTCTCCCTATTAACTAGCCGAACACTATTCGGTCTTAACCTATCGAAAATGATGTTAGCATACCTGCAGAAGATCAATAGTATATATATGCATTAAGTTAGTATCATAACATCCTTAATAGCCACCTAATTAATTCCCTTATTTCCCTAGGGCTTTACGATCTAGGCATTATCCTTAACGAACCAACGCATTTTTCAAACACAAGTTGTGGTCAAGTTTTAAGAAATTAATTTGAAAACTTGTTGCTTTCTCTGGTGCGTCGCTTTGTTCGGCTCTGATACCAGCTATGGCAGAATCGCCCGAATTAATCCGTCTCAAGTGCACTAATCATTACCTTAAAGTCCATATGAGTTAACACGCACTTCAAACGGAGTAATCCGGCTGCGCTGTCGGGTAAAATCCCGATAAAACCACCTACGCTTCGATCGAACCCAAAGCTTGCACAAAACTCACACAAAGGCGAGTCCAGAGATTACAACATTCCAAAATTTATTACATCACAAAGTACATCATAAATTTATTACAAACTGAGTTTAAAATTCAAAAAATAGTTCTGAACATAAAATAGATCATCAGAGTTCTTTATTGCAGCGGAAAAATAAAATGTGAGCTAACGACGTCATTGATATCATGTTGAAGCCCGTACATGACATCAACCATAACCCCGAAGATAACACCTAAAAACAAAGCCACAAGCAAGGCTGAGTATGCTAATACTCAGCAAGGCTTACCCGTCAACGGATATAACTTAGTCCACTTAACTAGACATGCAAGGCTTTTTGGCTGGAGGGATTTGTTTTTCCGAAAAAGCAACTAATAGTAGATCCTTAATTTCATATTTTAGCTTTCATATTTCTAATATAATTAACCATTCTAGATGAGCATCTATCTCTAATCATCTATGTTGAAAAACAATTAATCATCCATCAATATTCCTCATCATCATCTTCCACTTGTTACTCTATGTGGCAAAAGTGCTAAGCAGTCTCATTATCCGTGAGCGGCGGAACGATTCGAATTGAGTTTAATAACCTTGCAAGGCAAACCTAACACACACGCATGGGGAGCGAAGTCACCCATTCAACATTTCCCCTTTCTTCTCGTTTCGCAGGACAGGTCCACCACCCTTGACTACAAGTATGATGACTCTGCACCCGCTGACGGTGGGGTGGTATGTCCCATGCCACGGTCCAATCAGGTAATTTGCTTACCGATTACCATATTCTCGGCATGTGGTTAGTACATTCAAACGCTTAACAAAGCTACCACACACTGCGGCCTTAGTACATTTTCACTAAACCGACGGGGTCTCAACCCTAAATACCATCCCATGACCCCGCCGTAAACCTTGTGATTGCAGTATGTGGTAAACCAGTCAAAACCTATAATCTCGCGAGTAGCAGGAAACTACTCGACTTTTACCGGTCCTAGTTAGTGGAGCATCTAGTCGATTTAACCGGGTAACAAACCATAGGAACCTAGGATCATGCATCTAAGGTTACAATCAACGCCTAGAACTTAAATGCACAACGAAATAATATTACAACATAGATTGCATAGATTGAAAATAATAGGTATTTAAATGCACCGGGGCTTGCCTTCTTGGGCACTGATAGCCTTGGGCTCTTCCGAACTTTGGTTCGGGTCTTGGATCAGCTCAAGGGCATTCACTTGCGCATCAGCGGTGTCGGCCTCGTGCGTTGGCACCAACTCGTAGGTGCCGTCAGCTAAATTGGCAGCTTCTATATGAATGCAAAGATGAAATTTATTACAACATGACACAATTTATATGTCTTTCCTTCACTATAGAGTTGTAATCCAACAAAAGATGGTTTGTTGTGGTGATCCTAGTTAACTTTATTTACTGGGCAATCATTTATAGAGTAGTTTATAACTTTACTTTGCTTCATAAAATGAGCTGGGTGGCGGTTTTTAATTCGAATTAAAATACATGAAGTTATTTGACTATTTCACTTCATAAGCTAGGAACAGTTTCCGCAGCTACAAAATTTATACAAGGTTTTACATCTAATCAGCAACTTGTAGTAAAAATTTCAGACAAAAACAGTAAAGCATGTATGCATAAAAAATACTCAAAACAGATCATGTTTAAAAGAAGATGAATTTACACAGATCAAACTACAACAGTTCTCAAGCTCAAAAGTTCACAGAGAAGTCTACACATGGTTCTAAACATACTATAAATGTTTCAGAATTTTTCTAGGAATAAAATAGAAGTAATAAATTCGACAAACTTAAACCACATATAACAAAACTAATTAGCACAGAAAGTTCTAGAATGTTTCTGGATCTAAAATTTTGCAGCCATTAATATATGACCAGAGTGAAGTTCCACAAATATTTCCAGATTTTTCTAAGCACAGGAACTATTTATCACCATTAAAACCTACTTAACAAGCTTTAAATCAAATATATAGTTAAACAGATCTAAAGATTACCAAACTTGCTCAACACTAATGTTTTAGTGACATGCATCCAAGGAAAAGTTTCAGATACAGAACTACAATATTTCTACTAGAAATAATACATGAAAGCTAGCCGATTAAGAATCTTGGAGTTTTGAGCTAGTAAATGATGTCCATTTGTGTTCAAATTTTTACCAGATACTAGAAACAGTACAAGACACATTCTAGCCAAAAATCACATAAAGTTACCGAGTGGAACTCCTAGAACATTTAGAGCCTATTTAATCTAATATTTTTCCTAGATTAAAATGCAGACAGATCTTGAAGATATGTATGTAACAAAATTTGTAGATCTTGTTGCAAGGATTCCAAAACATTTGGATTTTCATTTTTTTGATTTTTATATGAATTTCTAGGCATTTTCAGAGTTAGCTGTTTTGAGTTCATTTACATTTTTGCATCTAGACCCCTGAAACTTCTGTTTCTTTTAACTGGAGGTCCCTGGTCGGATTTCAGAGCAGGGGAGGGAAGGGCGCGTTGATTTTCGGCGAGCTCCCTCACCGGCGGCCAGGGCCCCGCAGGGGAAATGCAAGAGGGGCTCGAGGGCTACCTCTGCAGGGTCTTGGAGCTCGCGGAGGTGGCCGGAGGAGGCGGGTCCGTGGCAAGGTAGGTGCGGCGGCGCTTGCGACCGTCGGCGGCGGTGTTCTAGTGGCGATTGGGCAGAATTAACGGGCCTAGGAGCTTCAATGGGGGTCGAGGAAGTCCCTGGTGGGGTTCAATCGGTCAAAGGGGTGGTGGAACGGCGGCGCCACGGCGAGCTGCTGCTCGCCGGCGGCAATGGCGGACAAGGTCGGTCGGCACATGCACGAGGGGCTCCGTGCCTATTTTATAGGCAGCTAGCGAGGTTGGGGAGCTTCGAGGCTAAGCAAACGCGGCCTGGAGGAGGTCCATTCGGCCGAGCGGGCGTAAACGGCGAGGGGTGACGGCGTTGGCGCATGACGGGGCGGCGGGGCGCGCGTTCAAGTGGTCCAAGGCGCGTGTCACGCGTCCGTGAGGCCAGCTTTGGTGGCCAGGAAGCAAACCGGGGGCGGCATCGAGCGAAACCAGAGGGGATTTCCGTTTTCCCCCCGCCGGCGTACGGACGGCGCCGTGATGGAGAAAGGTGAGATGGTCAGTGGCAATTTTGTAATTAAATCCAAGTTCAAGATTCAGTTCTGTAAACTCAACTTTTCACCCTCTTCTTGGCCTCAAACGAAAAATTTTGAATACCATTTTTGTTTAGTTTTTCAAGATCTACAACTTTCGTTTCAGGCACTTTTTCATTTGAGCAATGCTTTGAAAGTTACTTTAATACAATGAGAAGACTTAATGATTAAGGAACTTGTCATTTCATGTGCACACACATATACATACACAATGTTTTCAAAACATATGCATAATTAGAATTGTTCTTGTTTGTTAAGCATGATTCTAAATTTATTAGGCATGATATCATGTTTAAAATTTCTTGTTTAGCATTTTAAAAACTTGGGATGTCACAGGTTGCCTTACGAAACTCGGTGCAAAACGTGCCGAACTAGTGCAAAAGTATGTGCCACGAAGTTGTGTCGGACTTTTTCGCAACGAACGCACCCGATCCACCCCATTGGACCCTAAACTGATATTTTGGTGCATTTCGTACTATTTGCGTGCATTCGGGACCGTTTGATTGCCTTACGAAACTCGTTGCAAAACGGGACGAACTAGTGCAAAAGTTCGTGCCACGAAGTCGCGTCGGAATTTTTCGCAACAAATGCACCCGATCCACCCCATTGGACCCTAAACAAACATTTCGGTGCATTTCATACTATTTGGGTGCATTCAGGACCGTTTGCTTGCCTTACGAAACTCGGTGCAAAAACGTGCCGAACTAGTGCAAAAGTTTGTGCCACGAAGTCGCATCGGAATTTTTCGCAACGAACACACCCGATCCACCCCAATTGGATCCTAAATAAACTGTTTTGGTGCATTTCATACTATTTGCGTGCATTCAAGATCGTTTGGTTACCTTACGAAACTCGGTGCAAAACGTGCTGAACTAGTGCAAAAGTTCGTGCCACAAAGTCGCATCGGACTTTTTCGCAACGAACGCACCCGATCCACCCCATTGGACCCTAAACTGACATTTTGGTGCGTTTTCGTACTATTTGTGTGCATTCGGGACCTGTTTGGTTGCCTTACGAAACAGCGGTGCAACATGTGCCGAACTAGTGCAAAAGTTCGTGCCACGAAGTCGCGCTTAGATTTTTTCGCAATGAACGCACCCGATCCTACCCCATTAGACCCTAAACTAACGTTTTGGTGTGTTTCGTACTATTTGGGTGCATTCAGGACCGTTTGGTTGCCTTACGACACTCGATGCAAAACAGGCCGAACTAGTGCAAAAGTTCCTGTCACATAGTCGCGTAAGAATTTTTCGCAACGAACGCAGCCGATCCACGCCATTGGACCGTAAACTGACATTTTGGTGCATTTGGTATTATTTGGATGAACTCCGGACCGTTTGGTTGCCTTACAAAACTCGGTGCAAAATGTGTCGAACTAGCAAAAGTTCGTGCCACGAAGTCGCGTCGGAAGTTTTCGCAACGAACGCACCCGATCCACCCCATTGGACCCTGAACTGAGGTTTTGGTGTGTTTCGTACTATTATGTGCATTCGAGACTGTTTGGTTGCCTTACGAAACTTGGTGCAAAATGTGCCGAACTAGTGCAAAAGTTCATGCCACGAAGTCGCGTCAGACTTTTTTTGCAACGAACGCACCTGATCCACCCCATTGGACCCTAAACTGACGTTTTGGTGCATTTTGTACTATTTATGTGCATTCGGGACCGTTTGGTTGCCCTACGAAACTCGGTGCAAAACGTGCCGAACTAGTGCAAAAGTTTGTGCCACGAAGTTGTGTCGGACTTTTTCGCAACGAACGCACCCGATCCACCCCATTGGACCCTAAACTGATATTTTGGTGCATTTCGTACTATTTGCGTGCATTCGGGACCGTTTGATTGCCTTACGAAACTCGTTGCAAAACGGGACGAACTAGTGCAAAAGTTCGTGCCACGAAGTCGCGTCGGAATTTTTCGCAACGAATGCACCCGATCCACCCCATTGGACCCTAAACAAACATTTCAGTGCATTTCATACTATTTGGGTGCATTCAGGACCGTTTGCTTGCCTTACGAAACTCGGTGCAAAACGTGCCGAACTAGTGCAAAAGTTTGTGCCACGAAGTCGCATCAGAATTTTTCGCAACGAACGCACCCGATCCACCCCAATGGATCCTAAACAAATGTTTTGGTGCGTTTCGTACTATTTGCGTGCATTCAAGATCGTTTGGTTACCTTACGAAACTCGGTGCAAAACGTGCCGAACTAGTGCAAAAGTTCGTGCCACAAAGTCGCATCGGACTTTTTCGCAACGAACGCACCCGATCCACCCCATTGGACCCTAAACTGACATTTTGGTGCGTTTTGAACTATTTGCGTGCATTCGGGACCGTTTGGTTGCCTTACGAAACACGGTGCAAAACATGCCGAACTAGTGCAAAAGTTCGTCCCACGAAGTCGCGCTAGATTTTTTCGCAATGAACGAACCCGATCCACCCCATTAGACCCTAAACTAACGTTTTGGTGTGTTTCGTACTATTTGGGTGCATTCAGGACCGTTTGGTTGCCTTACGACACTCGACGCAAAACAGGCCGAACTAGTGCAAAAGTTCCTGTCACATAGTCGCGTAAGAATTTTCCGCAACAAACGCAGCCGATCCACGCCATTGGACCGTAAACTGACATTTTGGTGCATTTGGTATTATTTGGATGAACTCCGGACCGTTTGGTTGCCTTACAAAACTCGGTGCAAAATGTGTCGAACTAGCAAAAGTTCGTGCCACGAAGTCGCGTCGGAAGTTTTCGCAACGAACGCACCCGATCCACCCCATTGGACCCTGAACTGAGGTTTTGGTGTGTTTCGTAGTATTATGTGCATTCGAGACCGTTTGGTTGCCTTACGAAACTTGGTGCAAAACGTGCCGAACTAGTGCAAAAGTTCATGCCACGAAGTCGCGTCAGACTTTTTTGCAACGAACGCACCTGATCCACCCCATTGGACCCTAAACTGACGTTTTGGTGCGTTTTGTACTATTTACGTGCATTCGGGACCGTTTGGTTGCCTTACGAAACTCGGTGCAAAACGTGCCGAACTAGTGCAAAAGTTCGTGCCACGAAGTCACGTCAGACTTTTTCGCAACGACCGCACCTGATCCACCCCATTGGACCCTAAACTGACGTTTTAGTGCGTTTCGTACTATTTGGGTGCATTCGGGAGCGTTTGGTTGCCTTCCGACACTCGGTGCAAAACGTGCCGAACTAGTGCAAAAGTTTGTGCCACGAAGTTGTGTCGGACTTTTTCGCAACGAACGCACCCGATCCACCCCATTGGACCCTAAACTGATATATTGGTGCATTTCATACTATTTGCGTGCATTCGGGACCGTTTGATTGCCTTACGAAACTCGTTGCAAAACAGGACGAACTAGTGCAAAAGTTCGTGCCACGAAGTCGCGTCGGAATTTTTCGCAACGAATGCACCCGATCCACCCCATTGGACCCTAAACAAACATTTTAGTGCATTTCATACTATTTGGGTGCATTCAGGACCGTTTGCTTGCCTTACGAAACTCGGTGCAAAACGTGCCGAACTAGTGCAAAAGTTTGTGCCACGAAGTCGCATCAGAATTTTTCGCAACGAACGCACCCGATCCACCCCAATGGATCCTAAACAAATGTTTTGGTGCGTTTCGTACTATTTGCGTGCATTCAAGATCGTTTGGTTACCTTACGAAACTCGGTGCAAAACGTGCCGAACTAGTGCAAAAGTTCGTGCCACAAAGTCGCATCGGACTTTTTCGCAACGAACGCACCCGATCCACCCCATTGGACCCTAAACTGACATTTTGGTGCGTTTTGAACTATTTGCGTGCATTCGGGACCGTTTGGTTGCCTTACGAAACACGGTGCAAAACGTGCCGAACTAGTGCAAAAGTTCATCCCACGAAGTCGCGCTAGATTTTTTCGCAATGAACGAACCCGATCCACCCCATTAGACCCTAAACTAACGTTTTGGTGTGTTTCGTACTATTTGGGTGCATTCAGGACCGTTTGGTTGCCTTACGACACTCGACGCAAAACAGGCCGAACTAGTGCAAAAGTTCCTGTCACATAGTCGCGTAAGAATTTTCCGCAACGAACGCAGCCGATCCACGCCATTGGACCGTAAACTGACATTTTGGTGCATTTGGTATTATTTGGATGAACTCCGGACCGTTTGGTTGCCTTACAAAACTCGGTGCAAAATGTGTCGAACTAGCAAAAGTTCGTGCCACGAAGTCGCGTCGGAAGTTTTCGCAACGAACGCACCCGATCCACCCCATTGGACCCTGAACTGAGGTTTTGGTGTGTTCCGTACTATTATGTGCATTCGAGACCGTTTGGTTGCCTTACGAAACTTGGTGCAAAACGTGCCGAACTAGTGCAAAAGTTCATGCCACGAAGTCGCGTCAGACTTTTTTTGCAACGAACGCACCTGATCCACCCCATTAGACCCTAGACTGACGTTTTGGTGCATTTTGTACTATTTATGTGCATTCGGGACCGTTTGGTTGCCCTACGAAACTCGGTGCAAAACGTGCCGAACTAGTGCAAAAGTTTGTGCCACGAAGTTGTGTCGGACTTTTTCGCAACGAACGCACCCGATCCACCCCATTGGACCCTAAACTGATATTTTGGTGCATTTCGTACTATTTGCGTGCATTCGGGACCGTTTGATTGCCTTACGAAACTCGTTGCCAAACGGGACGAACTAGTGCAAAAGTTCGTGCCACGAAGTCGCGTCGGAATTTTTCGCAACGAATGCACCCGATCCACCCCATTGGACCCTAAACAAACATTTCGGTGCATTTCATACTATTTGGGTGCATTCAGGACCGTTTGCTTGCCTTACGATACTCGGTGCAAAACGTGCCGAACTAGTGCAAAAGTTTGTGCCACGAAGTCGCATCGGAATTTTTCGCAACAAACGCACCCGATCCACCCCAATGGATCCTAAACAAATGTTTTGGTGCGTTTCGTACTATTTGCGTGCATTCAAGACCGTTTGGTTGCCCTACGAAACTCGGTGCAAAACGTGCCGAACTAGTGCAAAAGTTTGTGCCACGAAGTTGTGTCGGACTTTTTCGCAATGAACGCACCCGATCCACCCCATTGGACCCTAAACTGATATTTTGGTGCATTTTGTACTATTTGCGTGCATTCGGGACCGTTTGATTGCCTTACGAAACTCGTTGCCAAATGGGACGAACTAATGCAAAAGTTCGTGCCACGAAGTCGCGTCGGAATTTTTCGCAACGAATGCACCCGATCCACCCCATTGGACCCTAAACAAATATTTCGGTGCATTTCATACTATTTGGGTGCATTCAGGACCGTTTGCTTGCCTTACGAAACTCGGTGCAAAACGTGCCGAACTAGTGCAAAAGTTCGTGCCACAAAGTCGCATCAGACTTTTTCGCAACGAACGCACCCGATCCACCCCATTGGACCCTAAACTGACATTTTGGTGCGTTTTGAACTATTTGCGTGCATTCGGGACCGTTTGGTTGCCTTACGAAACACGGTGCAAAACGTGCCGAACTAGTGCAAAAGTTCGTGCCACGAAGTCGCGCTAGATTTTTTCGCAGTGAACGAACCCGATCCACCCCATTAGACCCTAAACTAACGTTTTGGTGTGTTTCGTACTATTTGGGTGCAATCAGGACCGTTTGGTTGCCTTACGACACTGGATGCAAAACAGGCCGAACTAGTGCAAAAGTTCCTGTCACATAGTCGCGTAAGAATTTTTCACAACGAACGCAGTCGATCCACGCCATTAGACCGTAAACTGACATTTTGGTGCATTTGGTATTATTTGGATGAACTCCGGACCGTTTGGTTGCCTTACAAAACTCGGTGCAAAATGTGTCGAACTAGCAAAAGTTCGTGCCACAAAGTCGCGTCGGAAGTTTTCGCAACGAACGCACCCGATCCACCCCATTGGACCCTGAACTGAGGTTTTGGTGTGTTTCGTACTATTATGTGCATTCGAGACCATTTGGTTGCCTTACGAAACTTGGTGCAAAACGTGCCGAACTAGTGCAAAAGTTCATGCCACGAAGTCGCGTCAGACTTTTTTTGCAACGAACGCACCTGATCCACCCCATTGGACCCTAAACTGATGTTTTGGTGCATTTTGTACTATTTATGTGCATTCAGGACCGTTTGGTTGCCCTAGGAAACTCGGTGCAAAACGTGCCGAACTAGTGCAAAAGTTCGTGCCACGAAGTCGCGTCAGACTTTTTCGCAACGAACGCACCCGATCCACCCCATTGGACCCTAAACTGACGTTTTGGTGCGTTTTGTACTATTTGGGTGCATTCGGGACCGTTTGGTTGCCTTACGAAACTCGGTGCAAAACGGGCCGAACTTGTGCAAAAATTCGTGCCACGAAGTCTCGTCGAAATTTTTCGCAACGAACGCAGCCGATCCACCCCATTGGACCGTAAACTGACGTTTTGGTGCATTTTGTACTATTTGGATGCACTCGGGACCATTTGGTTGCCTTACAAAACTCGGTGCAAAACGTGTCGAACTAGCAAAAGTTCGTGCCACGAAGTTGCGTCGAATTTTTTACAACGAATGCAACCGATCCACCCCATTGGACCCTAAACTAACGTTTTGGTGCATTTCGTACTAATTGGGTGCATTCAGGACCGTTTGGATGCCTTACAAAATTCAGTGAAAAACGGGCCGAACTAGTGCAAAAGTTTGTGCCACGAAGTCGCGTCGGAATTTTTCGCAACGAACTCAGCCGATCCACCCTATTTTATCGTAAACTGACGTTTTGTTGTGTTTTGTACTATTTGGATGCATTCGGGACCGTTTTGTTGCCTTACAAAACTCGGTGCAAAACGTGTCGAACTAGTGCAAAAGTTCATGCCACGAAGTCGCGTCGGAAGTTTTCGCAACGAACGCACCCGATCCACCCCATTAGACCCTAAACTGACGTTTTGGTGCGTTTCGTACTATTTGGATTCGGGATCGTTTGGTTGCCTTACGAAACTCAGTGCAAAACGGGCTGAACTAGTGCAAAAGTTCGTGCCACGAAGTTGCGTCGGAATTTTTCGCAACGAACGCACCCGATCCACCCCATTGGACCCTAAACTGACGTTCTAGTGCGTTTCGTACTGTTTGGGTGCATTCAGGACCGTTTGGTTGTGTAACGTCCCGCCTCCCTGAGGCCGGGCCCGCTTACATCTGGCAGCTTTCTAGGACATAGACTGCCCTCACAGACCAAAACCAGTCATTTCTGCACACTTTGCCCTCACTAGTGCGCACCCGGGAAGAACTTCCCGGTCGGTCACCCATCCCCAAATTTCTCCGAGCCAAGCACGCTTAACCTCCGAGTTCTTTTTAGACCGGCTTCCGAAAAAAAAGTTGCAACTTGTTGGTATGAGTGCCTAAACAACTCGGTTCCGATGATGACTGTTGGCGGTCGTTTTCAGTGAATTGTACCGCCAACATTCCTTCGGATTTCGTACTTTCAAGACCATAATACCATGATTTTCACTAACATTAATGAGTTCCACGAGTTTTGGTGCATCTATGATTTCAGGAACAAAACATATGAAATTTAGCCAAAATAGGAGAAATCCCAGGCCGGCTGGCCTAGGTCAGGCCGGCCGACCTAGCCCTATGCAATCTCATCGTGCAACCCCTCGGAGACGGTCCTGAACACAAGATGAAGCAAATATCAAGTGCTCTACACAAGTGCCACAAGTTAAGACTGAAAGGTGTACACCAAGTCCAATTGGGTCCACTTTCAGTGACAAGACGATCAATCAGGACCCAAACCGACTTGAGAACAAATGTGCAACACGTGATCAACATGACAGAACAACGGACGGCCGAGGCAAACCAGAGCCAGGCCGACCGGCCTAGGTGAGCCCGGCCGGCCCCTAACCACCAGCGTTAAAGCCACGCAACCTCCACCGACCTTAAGACTCAATCAGGAGCGTCCAGGAGAAGGCGGTGGGAGATCCACGGCAATCCTAGGCCGGCCGGCCTAGGGGAGGCCGGCCGACCCCACCTGTCAGCCTCTGGTGCTCTCCCATAGCGTGGAAGTTAAGCACAACCGTCTTACCTGCTTGCAACTGACGCCAAGCTTCATACCAACCTTGAAGCACTATAAATAGAGCTCCACCTCTCACTTGTAGCTTACACCATCTATTAGAGAAGAGTGTTCCATTGTGCTCTCTTTGTATTAGAATTGTGAGAGAGTGAGGTGAGAGCTTTGGTGAAAACCAAGCTAAAGGAGCGGACTCGAGTTCTCTCGGTCTTACTCCATATTTTGTATCCACCTCGGAGGAATATATCTTTTGAGTAAGTTCCTCGTCTCAACTTCAGTTTCTCGCTAGCTTTTACTTTCTGCTTTAGTTACTTGTTTAATTACTTTCTTTGACTTGCGGGATCCAGAGTCTTCGTAAGTAGCAAGTTCTACTTATTTGAGGTCGCTTTCTATCTAAGTACATGGTAGGAGCAAGTAGCTCGATAGCTGTGGGTGTTGTGCCCAGGCTTGGCTAGCTATCTCGGGTTGTGTTCCACCCCACGTAACCATTGTGGTAGGCGGCAGGTGGTGACAGCCATGTCCGTCCCTCGTAGTCCACCACGTTTGGGTGTTTTCATAGCAGTAGTTGCAGGTTGCCGTTGGACCCCCCCTCTCATCCCTTTCTTTGGTCCTTCCTCTTCCAGCCGCCGAAGCAGATCAAGTTAGTAGTTAGCTCGTCACTAAGTAGAACAGTAGGTTATCTGGAGTTATGCCCTCTTCCCTCTTACCTTTTCTCTTTTGGTGTGTCCAGTTGAGTAGTTCTAGATTGGGTCGAAGCTTTACCGTTCCTTGGATTCCATATCCCAGGTATACTCCCTGGTGAAGGCTACATCGGTCTCTATACGCTTGCGGAGTAATTCGTTTAGGCTTGTGGCAGAACCGCCAAAATTAATCCGGCTCAAGTGCGTTAACCATCACCATTAAAGATAAAATGATTAACTCACACTTTGAATGGAGAAATTTGACAGTCTGTCGGGTAAAATCTCAATAATGCCACTGTATTTCGGATCGAAACAACATACCTCACTCGAAGGTGAGCCTAGAGATTACAATAAACATAAATTTTACAACACAAACTTCAAAAGTAAGTGTTATTATAAACTGAGTTTGAGGATTCAAATGGAGTACCTCAGAAATTTGAAAGTAGATAAGTTCTTCAGAATTTATAAACAGCGGAAAGAAAACGATAGTTAGCGTCGATATATGACATCATGATGAAGCCCGTACATGACGTCAATCTCACCAAGCATTCCAAGAGTTACCTAAAAACAAGATTAAAAGCAAGACTGAGTATACTAATACTCAGCAAGGCTGACTCGACTAAGGGTATATAATATCCCTTTAACTAGATATGCATGGTTTGTGAAGGCTCTGGAGTTTATTTTGCTGTAAAGCAATAAAGAGTAGGTCCTTAATTTCAAGTTTTAGCTTTCAAATTCTAGTTTCATTAGTCATTCTAGGTAAGCACCTATCTATACAAATATGGTAGAGGAATTAATTGCATCCAACAAGATTGAGTATCATCTTTGTTTCACTTCTTACTCTATGTGACAAAAAGATTAAGCAGTCTCAATATCCGTGAGAGGCGGAACAGTTCGAACCGAATTTCAATCCTTGCAAGGTAAACCTAACACACAAGCTTGGAGCACTGACGAGTCACTCCCAAGAAACTGTTTGCCTTTCATTCCGGTTTGTGGATCAGTGCCACTCTCCCCAGCTATAGGGCTCCAGACCTCGTCCCTCATAGTCGTGGCGTAGCGCTACAATTTCCATCTTATTCATTTTATTCATTCTATCCCTAAAAGAGAGTGGGAGGTATGTCCACTTGCCAGGCCGATTGGTTACTAGGCTTGCCGCGTACTATATTTACGACATGTGGCTAGTACTTTCAAACGCTTAATCAACACTACCACACACTGCGGCCTTAACAAAATTTTATCAACACAGACGGATTTCCACCATGAAACTAGTAACCCAATCCATCCATGGTCCTTATGGTGATTGCAGAAAAGTAAACAATCAACTCTCATAAGCTCGCGAGTGATAGGCAATCACTCGACTTTTACCGGTCTTATTAGCATAGCATCTATTCGGACTCAATTCTAGTGTTCAATCAATAGGAACCTAGAATTATGCATCTAAGGTTTTTATGTAACTCCAATAACTTAAATGCACAAGTAAAAAGTAGTAAAAGTTGCATAAGTTAAAATAATGGGATTATGCACCGGGGCTTGTCTTTAATGATGTTTATAGAGTCAGTAAACGTTAGCTCTTCCGAATTGAAGTTCGGGACTTCAGTTAATCCCGCAATATTGGTTGGACTTCATGCAGTTCACTCTCAGACTCCGAGTTCATGTTCAGGTCTTTGTTATCTCCCGTCAAGTTCCTGGATGAATTTGTACGTTCCGTCGACTAGCGATATTGTTTCTATATGCAATGCAGTACTCGAAATTAGTGAAGTGCTTAAGTATAGCTTTCCTTCAATAAAAAGTTGTTATCCAATAAAGTAAACATTTAAGACCAAGCTTAAAAATGTTACTTTACTGGGCAATCGTTTATAGAGTAAAAGTAAACACAACAAATTTCATAAAACAACAAAGCTAATTACATTAAATAACAAGGTTTGAAATCAAAAGAAAGAAAGGTAATTCTATTTAGGAACATGGGGTGAGTTGAATTCAAATTTAGAATTTGAATTCAAAAGAATCTCAACAATTAAGACTCTAACTAAAACATGAACTCAAAGTCCAAAAGGAAAAAAACATGAATATAAATCAAGCTCAAACATGAAGTTTATTCTAATAAAATCAATATTGGCATACATGAATTAACCTTAGAACTCAAGAATAAAATAAAAACTCAAGCTAGATAGTGCAAAAATTATTCCAAAAATTACCATAAACTATTTATGATTAGTAGAGCCCATGGTAAAAAGATGACCCCAAAAATTTAATAAAAACCTGCTTTAATAAATAGAACAGGTGTATAAGCTAGAAATAAACAAATCACATGAAATAACAAGCCCGTTTAAACACCGTCTAAATGCTACACAGTGGCACACCGTTTCTGTTTAATTGGTTGTTTTGACCATTTAAACGGCCGTTTTTCCCGTTTAAACACCCGTTTTGCCCGAATAATGGGATAAACGGTAGGTGACCGACTGTTTACCGTTTAGTGTTTAGGATAACACTGAATTAAACTAGAGCACACAATATAAAGTTTCATACAAACTTTAGTAGCCAAAATTATATAGCTAGTTAAGAGGAGCACAATAAAATTTATTTGGCATTTTTCTGATTTTTCTACATTTTTCTAGGATTTTTTTAAAGTTCACAAGGAAAGATAAAAAGGTTTCTGAACTTTTTGCAAAGAAGACCTTAGAAAGAAGTCAATTCATTGCAATTGGCTCCCTGCGCCATGGCTGACCTTGGGAAGCTCTGTTCCGTCCGTGTTTCGGCGAGGAGACTTGCCGGCGGCGAGGGATTGGGTGGGGGAAGGTAGAGAAGCTCGAGCCACACCGGTGGGTGCCCGGGATTGGGGTCGGGGCGGCCGGGAGGTAGGTCGTCGGCGAGGAGGTGCGGGCGGCGGCGGGGGAGCTCGTTGGGGGCCATGCTCCGGTCGAAATCCGGTGGGTTTGGGTGGTCGAGGAACTTCGGGGAGTCAAGGGGGTTCAATTTGATGTAACCATTTGGGCCTGAGGAGGTTCAGAGATGGCTGCCCATGGTGGCCGGCGAGCGGCGGCGGTACTTCTCGCCATCAAGGCAGTTCTGGCAAGGGGGAAGGGGTAGTGGTCGGTCAGGGAGCACCACTGGGGCGGGAGTAAGCTTATAGGGTGCTTGATTTGGGCACGGTTGGTGTGGAGGGCGTGTTTCGCGGCGAGCTGGAACTCGCCGGCGGCAATGGTGGGTAGTGGCCGTGCTGGGCTCGTGTGGGTGCGAGGAGAGCTCGGCTCTGCCTTTTATAAGCCAGGGAGGAGGAGATGAACTTGCTAAAGGCGGTGGGCAAGATTCCGAGGCGGGTCTGCTACTCCAGGGGGCGGTCCAGCAAGCTGACGTGAGGAGGCGGCGTGGCATGCGTGCGGATGGACAGCAGGGGTGGCGGAGTGGCGGCGGGGACCTTATGCGCGGCACGTGGGGGCGGTGAGGCGGTGCTCCAAGACGGCGCGGCGATCCTTGGGCGAGAAACCAGCGGCGGCGGCGAAACGACGGCGAGCGGCGGCGCCCTCAGTTCAACAGAGGGAAAGGCAGAGATGAGGAAGAAGGGTAGCAAGGGGGTTTTTGTGATTTTCTAAAATTTCAGGGGCTAAACTGAAAAGTAAATTTTCCCGTTGATCTAGGGCTCAAATGAAAAAGTGTTCAACATGAAAGTTGTGTAACTTTTTAAGATCTACAACTTTCATGTTGTGAAAAAATTCACTAGATCAAAGGATTTGAAATTATTTTGAAATCCGCCAAAACTTTTATTTGCAAAAGAACACAACTTTATTTTAAAATTGCAAGGGCAGCATTAAGCATAAATATATGTTTTTATGAGGGTAAATGTGAAAAACAAAATATGCATTTTAACCCTTCATAAATTTTGAAATTTTGCCTTTTGCAAAGTGATTTTGTAAAAAGGACTTTGCACTTCTTAAAAATAACAAAAATACCCTTGCTCTGGAAATTATGGTTTAAATTTTTAAATCAACACAAAAATTATATTTTTAACCCCTAAAACCTGGATTGTCACAAGGCTAAGGAGTGCCAACAAGCTTTCTGGTGCCGTTGCCGGGGAATGGTAGTAACACTAGATTTAAAATTAGTCAGCCGTACGACTTTCCATCTTACCACCTGGAGTTTTCTCCTAGTTATCCAGTAGTTCCATCTAGCGAGTATTTGGAACCACCACTATCCTACCATCCCATACTATCTGATGGTTACGAGATCCGTCCCAGTCTCATAGCCATGGTTCGCGCTCAGTCCTTCTCTGGTAGAAAGGACGACTGCCCCTGTGCTCACTTGCAGGTTTTCAATGAGAATTGTTGTCTTCTGATTATACCCGGTATGACTCAACACACTCTACGGTTGAAGCTATTCTCTTTCTCTCTGACGGGAGAAGCAAGGATTTGGTACAACCGGATTGCAAGAGGAGTTAGAGGAGATTGGATACAACTAAAGGACGAGTTCTGCTTGTTCTTCTACCCTATCTCCAAAGTGATAGCTCATCGAAATCAACAGATGATATTCGAGCAAGGCGATGAGTCACTTGGAGTAGCGTGGGCTAGATTCATGCATCTGGTAGAATTCGGGACACCACATCAAATCCCGGAGGAAATATTAATGCAAGACTTCATCTATTGGATCAAGCCGAAGAGCGCACATTTCCTAAATGTGTCCTCCAAGGGGTCAATCATGTACAAAACAGTGGCCGAAGTCAGGACTCTTTTGAAGGAGGTTCTGAACAGCACAGAATACACCGGCATATATGACGATCCACCAGAGACAATAGAGCAGCCCAACAAGACGCAACAACTTCAGGTTCTATCAGCTGCATTCTCTCCACCTCCACCATATATAGAGAAAATCACCGAACCACCAAAGTCCTCAGATCAAGAGCCCTTCCATGAAGATATGCCAATGTTCATACCAGATCTCTTCACAGAAGAGGAATACTTGGAACTCAGCAATGTTTCAGGCATGCCGATGGAGCATAAGTGCGTATGCTTAAAATCTAAGGCGTTCATTACCGAAGCTTCATTACAGATCGAGGGTCTTTCTGCGATCATAAGTAAGGAATGGACAGAGGAAGCAGAATCTAGCGGTAGCATCATCCAGATCTATCGCAATCCAAGAGTTCTCCTCTGCACTATTGGGGACGCTGAGCCACAAGAGACTTTTTACGATCCGAGGGTCGGGGTGAATGTGTTGTCCAAAACCATGGCCAATCACGTCGCATCTACGGAACCCCTGACCCCCTCTTGTAAACACCTGAAGTGGATCGACGGCCAGATCATGGAAAGTCAAGGAATTCTTCATGCTAGGTCCCTGAAAATGGGGTGTAACAAGGTCTTCCTAGACTTCCACATCTTCGATATCCCAGAAGGTGAAGAGTTTGTCTTAGTGGGACAGCCAATAGAGCCACTTGTCAATCCAAATGGAGACCGAGCGACCCTCGAGGTTAAGGTTGGCAAAGAAAAGATCCCGGTCAGTCTAGTTCTTTCATGCAACACTATTGCAGAGGCTAGACCGGAGCAAGACCCATTGGAGGAAGCAGTGAGCATCAGTCAGGAAGGGCAAACTCAGCCCATTCCGGCCGGCAAGAGTAAGCTCAGCGAAGGATACTGTAACATCCCGGATTTTTTCGGAATCTTATAAAGTCAAAAAATATGAATTTCAAAAATTTTTATGGCAGTGCTGTAATAATTTCATAAGAGTAAGAATTCTTCCTCTCTAAAATTCCTAGTAATTAAAAACCTTGTTTGAATTAAGGAAAATGTCTGGAGTTACTCGGATATATTTGCATCTACCTTGTTTAATTCGAATTCGATTTGGATTTAATTTCTTGATTGATAATGTGTGGAATTAAAATTTGATTTTTGCCAATCAAATTTGAATTCAAATGCTAACTTTGTCGAGTCGGATTTAATTTGAGCTGAGCCACTCAAATTAAATCCAAACCCGGACCTCGATGCGACCCCATCCAGCAACCCTTTGGGCCTGTTTCCGCGCACCCCACCATGTGCCGGCCCAGCGTCATATCTAGCCCATCTCGGCCCGATCCGGCCCAATTGGCCCACCCCAGTGCCTATAAAGCCTAAGCCTAACCCTAATCCTATCCTAATCCCCCTCTCTCCACCCTACAGCCGCCGCCTCACCCTCTCCCTGCAGCCGCCACCACCCGCTCCCTCACCTCCCTATGCACGCCATCGCCCTCCCGCTCGCACGCTCACCACGCCGCCGCCGCCAAGACCCGCCATCGAGCCCTGCTCCAAGCCGTGCCACCACCTCCCTCCCTGTCCAGCCGCAACCGCCACGTGCCTCCCCTGTGTGGCCGCTGTCGCCCAGCGCCGGCATGCGTGCGCCCCAGTGCGCGGCCCCACCTAGGGCCACAAGCACCTCCCGCGCGCCGAAGACCGCCCTGGCTGGACCCCGTCGCCGCCTTTCATCCCCGTATCGGCCGTCGTCGCCCCTGCGCCCTGGACAAAGGAGGAGAAGCCCAGGGAAGAAGGAAGGGGGAAAGGAGGAGAGAAGCACGCCGTCGACCCTATGCGCCGACGGACGTTGACGCCTCGCCGCCCTCCGGCCGTCGTCCCTCCGCGCCGACGCCCTTGACAGCCTTGCTACCGGGCCAACGCCTCACCGCTGCTGTTCCTCGCCCGCGTGAAGCTGGCCGTGTGCCCCTGCGCGCACCGCCCTCGAGCTACTGGCCGCATGGCCATGCCCTCACGCGTCCCTACGCGCCGATGGCCGCCCTCAGACCCAAATGCAGCGCCCAAGGAGGAGGAGAAGGAGCCAAGGAAGAACAAGAATAGAGGAGGAGCCAAGGGAAGAAGAAGAAGAGGAAGGAGAGGAGGAGGACCGAGCGCCCGCAACCTGTTCGATGAAACGCCAGAGCCGGAGTACGTCTTCGTCAAGTCAGCTCTCGTACGCCGACGTCGACGCAGCGGCTCGGCACAGCACGGCCTCAACCTGCCGGCCTCGCCTCGCCGCGGCCCCGACCTTGCCCTCTTCGAACCCGAACGGTGAGCCCCGCCTACTCAGCCCCTTGCCGATCCCGTGTGCTGCCGACGAGCGCGAACGCTGTCGATGAACTCACTGTAGTCAAGCCATAGGACTTCCAGTCCCATGTTTGTGCAGGAGCCCGATGTGCCACGTTCCAAACCCACAGCCACGCCGTCGCCATACCTTGCCCCACCGGCGTTGTGCCATGGTCCTGGAACACCAGATGGCCGCGCGCACATGCACGAGCGATGTCTCGATTGAAAGGTTGTACCTTTTGGCCCCTTGGCACGCACACGTCGAACCCGAGCCTCGCCACATTCCACTGGACACGAACACACTATCACATTCGCGATAAGATGAGCCCTTTCAGGCATTTCGTCGAGCGCTCACGACGCGCACGCCCACACAGCCTGCACGTGCACACGACCACACCTTGCTGTCCACCATCACCTAGAACGTAGCCCTAGCACCGTTGCATGCACACACGATGCTTTAGACGTGGCCAAGCACTCACAGGTGCCCCCGGCATTTTGCCGAACACCTTGCAGGCAGCCACAAACCTGTGCTCTCGTGCACTCGACGCGATGCCTCTGACTTGTTCGCTGCATCGCCATTTTCCACCCTCGCCTTGTCACCACTGCCCAGTCTGGCCCTCACCACATCGCAGTGGATCGGGAACGCCCGCGTTTCGCTCGTGGACGCGCACTGGAGCCTCACCGAACACCAAGCTTGTTGACCCCGCTTGGCCCTTGTCTCACCGTGCCGTGTCTCGGCTTTCCGAGTGTCAGTGTGTGCACGAACTCGGTTCACCACTGCACATCCAAGCCAGTCCCCTAGTCGTTCCCTTTTTCCTTGCTCGTCGTGTTCCTTCGCCGCCCACGGAGCCGTCACTTCATCGATGCGTTCCCGTGCTTTTGACCAAGCCGTGACCTCGTTACCATCCTCATTGTTGCTCTTGCCTTGTCCTGCCTTTGTCGTGTCCGCAGATTGAGAACGCCCGCGTTCTGCCTGCGAACATGCACCCACCTCGCCGTCGTGTTTCTGAGGCCGACCTTGCTCTGCCTCGCGGCCGTCGAGCTATGCCCTTCGGCCATGCTCACGACCCCGCCTTTAAACTCGCCGCTGCTCGTCCTTCAAGCATCGCAGCCTTCGCTATACGCATATGAAGCTATCATGCCTTGGTTCTGAGCCAAGTTTACCTTGACCATGTCCACCGCGCTGCCATCGCGTCGCACCACCGGCCAAAGGCTTCGCCTTGGCCATGGCCGTGCCCGACCAAGCTCGCCGATGAGCCTCTGTCCCAAACTGTCGTGCCTTGCCTGACCATCACTCCATCCTTGCCTTGTCACCTTGAGCACGTCCTTGCGCTGCCGCCGCCTTGTCCCGTCAGATACCCTAGCGACGCCCACACATACACTCCTCTGAACGCAAGCACACACACATGCCTTAGTGACCACACCGAATCTGGGTGGAGCCACAGCAGATCCAGCAATCTTCGACAAGCAGACCCGACTTGTCAGTCAGAGGAAGATGTCGCCATGTGGGCCCAAGTCGTCGGCCAAAGAAGAAAAGGAAGGAAGGAAGAAGAGAAGAAGAAGGAAAGATGGGCCGAGAAAACTGACCAGAACCACCTTTGAACCTGTTAACTCTTGTAGCCTTTTTCCTTTTTCTTTACACCCAACCTGACGTGTGGGCCCTACTAGTCAGTGACGCAGCGTGGCTGACATGTGGGCCCAGCTGACCCAAGGCCGTGGCCCTAGTTGACCCGTTGACCTGGTCAATGTTGACCAAGTCAACGCTGACATCATCAACAGCCATGATGAAGTCAGCATGTGGCTGACCTCCGTGATGACGTCGTGCTGATGTAAGCATGGCACATGGCACGCCCCGAGGCTGCCACGTGGCTAACTGTGTGTTTTCCTTTTTCGAAAACTATTTAGTAATTTCATAAAATGGTTTAATCTTAGGAAATTCTTAATGAATCAACTGGAGCTTCGAAAAGTATGAAACTTGTTTCATAATTCTTCTAAAATCATGATCTACACGTTAGAATAGGATTTGCTGTGAGTTTGATAACTTTTGAGCAATTTTGTGCATTCTTGCACTTTGGCCTCTGTATTTATATGTAATTACGACTAGGTCCGGACGAGAAGGAGTTGATCGACGTTCCAAGCAACCAGAAGATCCAGAAGGACTACCCCGACACCCGGAGGATCGAGAAGGATGTACCAGACGACCAGAAGATGCCAAAGACCGAGGAAGACCACGAAGACCTATCAGGTTCACGCCCATTCACGATTGAGTACCTAACAGGCATTGCTTGCTAGATACGCTATGCTCCCAATTTGAGTGTGATGAGATGAGCTTGCATGGCCATTTATTTACCGTATTCCTTGATTCTCACACTTAGAAATGTTTTGTTGTATGCTATTGCTACTATGAGTGAGATTTGGGGTATGGGAATATATGATGTGATAGTCCTTGCTTGCTGGAAGTTGCCTCCACATATATGTGAGTTGGTGATTAGGTTACAGCGGGGGCGAGCGGACCCTTTTCTCTGATCTTCGGATCGAGAGCCGGGGATTGTGTGTTGGGCACAATCCTGTGAGCACCTGTGAAGGGTGACGAGCACCTGTGGTGGGTGCCAGACTGTTCCGGTGGGAACTTTAGTAGAGGAGTAGTTGAGAATGCGATACTTGTGATTGGTATCGATTGCAGATCGTGTTGACGGAATGCTACTGTGGATGAAGACACTCGCCTTGGCTGGATGAAGGAATTGACTTTGTGGCCCTAGTGACGGAACTATGTCAAACGTGCACACCACTTATCCTTTATGAGGGGGGACCCAGCCCGAGCAAGCTATGCACAGCATCATACCTGTAGGAGGATAGTGTATCAGTGTCAGGGGGAGAGGGCAGGACCCTATCGCCCCCGATTGCAGGATCCATGGAGATTCCATTCTAGATTGCTTCACAGCCCCGTGCGACCTTCTGTGGGAGGACGCGCCACAGACCGGGAGCAGGATGGTGTCGTAGCCGTTAGTTCCGTTGACTGGTGCCTCGGAGTTGGTCGGCTGATCCCCGGCTAGCGATGAGCCGAGTGGGTATAGGTGTACAACCCCTGCAGGGTGAAAACTATACATATAGCCGCGTACTCGGTCATGTACAACTCTGGATCTGGCCCCACAAATGTAGTTAGATCCACATATACTTTTCTTCCTCCCTCTAGTCTACTTTTCCTGCTTGGATAGCAGCTGAGGTGCGGGGAGAGGGAGTTCCCGCACCGAAATAGGGTTGAGACAGTTGTAGTGGAAGATAGGAGACCGGGAGTCTGGGATGCCAGAGCTGCCCATGTTGAAAGGTGTTTTGGATGACTTATACATATACTGCTTGCATAGGAAGACATAGCATATCCTTGGCATTACTTTTATACCATCTGCATCCACATAAAGCTTGCATACGGATGGTGATGTGAACCTATCCCATCCTTGGGGATAGCCTGATAGATGCAGGATCCGAGAGAAGGAGTCGACAGGACGACAAATGAAGAAGATGTGAAGGATGGCCCGAGCTACACTTCGAGCTGCCTGTGGATAGGATTCGTGAAGATGATGTTTGCCTAGAAGACTAGAAATCGTTTCCACTTTCCGTTTGGTTTCTTTTATCCCAAGGGGCTTGTACTCTGAGATTCGTATTACAATCCTTTGGATTATGTAATAAATAAAGCATGTGATGTTGTAAATGTGAGCTATGTCTGTGATATTCGATTGAAATGAGTTCTGTATGTGATAGCTACTGATCCAGGGACTATCATGGCGATACAAAGAGTCGGGTTCACCTTTTGGGAACCTGGTCTGTTTCAGTTGGTATCAGAGCATACTCGGACCGTAGCTGGAGCCCTAGACATGGTCGTTAGATTCATGACCCTCTAAACGCTTCTATCTATTGCTATAGTACCTTGAACCATATTCTGCCTACTCCTTGATTCTTTTTCCCCTACTTCAACTTGATTCTCTTACCTACGCTACCGCCACTCTTACGTATGCGCTGTATGGATGATGCTACAACAAGAGACATGGAGGAGAAGGTGGTCCCCAAATCAACGTACGTCCATCATCACCAAGATCTAGTCACCACGATGGAACGAGTTCTGCGAAGAGCCACAAAAAATGAGGTTGCCCAAGCAGAGACCGAACTTGTCCACCCCAAGTCACACTAAGCTAAGTTAAAGGAAGTGTACCTCGCAATCATAGAGCTAATCAAGAACAAGGCTGATTGTACCTTGAAGACTTGGATAGAGCCGGACTCGATTCGAGTTGACGAGATGCAAGAGCTACTGGACATGCTGCCTGTGGAATACCAGCCTACCGTTAGGAAGGAGGACTCTTCACTGATACTGACAGAGCTTCGCCTAGAGGACTGCCCACTTAAGAGCTTGTCACCATCAGTTGATACTGAGGAAAAACCGTGGACCAACACCGCCAATGACGGAATATTCCCAGAGGATTACCCGGGAGAGCACCAGATATGACAGCCATGGAAGGAACCCTGCTGCTCTAAAGCATAGAGCATGAGAAGAGACACCAGGAATAGAGTAGAGTTGTAGAATATTAGGATGCCGAAGTCCCATTCCAGCAGGAATCCTAGTGTTGCACTGAGCTGCCGATGACCCATTCCGGTGTAAGCTTCCGTGAGCCGTGCCAAGAGCAGATGTCAAATACCGGCTAAGTCAATTAGAGTAGTCTGGAGTTGTTCAAGTAGTTACGTTAGGAGACACCCTCTTATGTAATGTTTCATGATGTACCTATAGCATGCTAGTTAGTGTTATTTGCAAGTTTTAGTCGTAAGCTTGAGATAACCTCAGTGTAGGACTTGTACTGCTGTATGATTGCTTGAATCTTAATGAGCTTCTTGTGGTTTTTAATTGCCTCTTCCTATTGAGTGAATTTGTATTGCGTGTATCTGCTATCTACCCTTCTTGAGGTGAGTGACGACTCTTAGACAAGATATGTCCTTTAAGTCTATCCTTCGATGAAGATGCCAGTTTGAAGATCCAGCCGTGTGACAGCACGTTTAGAAGAAGCCGCTTAAGAGGAAGCGGCCATCACGGGATGCTAACATGCTCAAGCATCTGACCCACCTATGGAGCAAAGTAGAGGTGCAGCCCAGATTGTTGGAGCAGCTCCCCATGATCCTTTTGGATAGGTGGACGAAGGAGAAGACAAATGGTCGAAGGAGAAGATGCGGAAGAAATCAATGAAGAGATCAATACTCAACCATCCATAGTGCCAAGATGCAGAAACGAGGCGACCGCCAGAAGAAAGCACCACGTGCCGAGGCGCAAAGATCGTACCGCAGAAGAAGTCGACGAGAAGATCAACGCTAACTCGCCCAGTCATCAAGAAGCAGAAGCAACCATGATTGCCAGCAAGAAGCACCACTACCCAAGAGTCAACGATAATAGAAGTGACTACAAGTCAAGCTCTCAGAACGACGCAAGACACCAAGATACCCTTGGAAAAAGACTAAATCAGAATAGAATCCCTAAAGTCCAATGACGTACACCGGGTACATAACCTGTACAACTAGACAGAGAAAATGCTTAGAGTGGTGCATCCCGGAGGATTGCCTGAATAGCCACCCGAATGAAGATCTGCGAGATCAAGAACAACGTGCCCAGCATGATTGCAAGATCACCCTACCAAGTATCGGTTCAGAAGGCATAAGGAATCAAAGGAACGGAGCGGTCACCCGAATAAGAATAGTAAAAAATATGGAATACGAGAGTGACCTTGCGTTGGAGTCAACCCAATGGTGAAAGAGATTCCACGAGGTAATTGCCATTGGAGTGAGAAAGTCTGACTACCTCCCGAAACTACTGGACCGAATGGATAAAACCCCTTCTACGTTGTTAGGAATGGGGTAAGAATGAGATGCAAGCCGCAGAATGGAATACAACTCGTCCGCAGTAGGAGAGTGAGATAATGGGATTTGCTAAAGATCATGATTGACAACAAGGATCAGCAAACCTTTACCCCTCGGATATGGAGAATAAGAATGCGATCCGATGATTGGATCTACAAGGATAGCGATGAGAAAGACCATTCAACTACCAAGAAGGATTGATGGGTAGCTATGCTGGATGACGCTAGCACCGAATAAGAATCACTCCAGGTGCGCTAAACCAACGTAAGGATTAAGTTGAATAAACACGAAAAGTTGGCATGGAATTATGGACTGTAGACACATCCTATGCGGGGAGAACCCAACTTGGACAACTAACTATCCCGAATGATCCCGCGTCAAGAGGCGAAGTGAGAAAGTGGAGATAAAGATCATACACCAGAACATCTCGAACAGCCCATGAAGAGCAACAAGTGAACCTCCGAATCCTCGGAAAAAGAGCTTTTTCTAGGTCGCAAGGCCTGCCATAGGGATGTAACCAAGTTTAATCACTAGAAGATCATGAGAAGCCAAACAATTCGAGAAGAAGTGATACTTACTCCAATGTCAAGGATGGATGTATGGATATATGGACGTATGGGTAAACCCCGGATTTGGAGATAGAAGAGCAAAAAACCGAGAAACTCGGTAAAGGAGGAAGTATATGGACATACCGGCCCAAAATCCAGAGGTCGATGAGTAAGACGCCCATAGAGTAAGTGTTATGCCTGCAAGCCATCAGACGATGGGATGAATGAATGAACGGAAAGGACATAACCTTTGGATAATAAGGATGAAGAACCGTCGATGCCCTTAATCAAGAATCACAAAGATCGAGACTTGAAGAACCAACACCACGAAGATTGAGGCCTGAAGATCCAAGTTTTAGGAGGATGGCCCGTACAATTAATTTCAATTGGTGTTAGGCTAACCATGGATATCCAAGAAGTACATGATCGTTATGAGCGTAAAACTATTGGAACTAGATTTTGGCTATTGCCTAAAGCATACCCAGGACTGAATGAGACTCAACTGTGTTTAAGGATACGAGTTTCGAAACCTTGCCAAGCAAAAGTCATCGGGAGAACCGGACCCCGATGTACTCGAAATGTTTGGAATGTTTTGAGATATCTAGTGGAAAAAACTAGATATACGTCTGGGAAATACAGTGATGATAAAGGAAAATGAGATGGATATGAGAGGACGTCTCGCAATCACCACACCTGGAACGCGGTAATCAAATGGATCAGTGACCTTAACCTTTTCGGAACCTTAGTATCCCTTTCATCTCGGGGACGAGATTCTTGTGAGGGGGGAGACTGTAACATCCCGGATTTTTCCGAAATGTTATAAAGTCGAAAAATGTGAATTCCAAAAATTTTTGTGGCAGTGCGGTAATAATTTCATATAAGTAAGAATTCTTCCTCTCTAAAGTTCCTAGTAATTAAAAACCTTGTTTGAATTAAGGAAAATGTTTTGCTAGTGTGAGAAATATGTGGAGTTACTCGGATTTATTTGCATCTACCTTGTTTAATTCTAATTCGATTTGGATTTAATTTCCTGATTGAAATTGTGTGGAATTCAAAATTGATTTGTGCCAATTCAAATTTGATTTGTGCCAATCAAATTTGAATTCAAACGCTAACTTTGTCGAGTCGGATTTAATTTGAGCTGAGCCACTCAAATTAAATCCAAACCCGGACCTCGATGCAAACCCATCCAGCAAGCCTTTGGGCCTATTTCCGTGCACCCCACCATGCGCCGGCCCAGCGTCATGTCTAGCCCACCTCGACCCGATCCGGCCCAATCGGCCCAACCCAGTGCCTATAAAGCCTAACCCAAACCCTAACCCTATCCTAATCCCCCTCTCCACCCTACAGCCGCCGCCTCACCCCCTCCCTGCAGCCATCGCCACCAGCTCCCTCACCTCCCTGTGGACGCCGTCGCCCTCCCGCACGCACACTCGCCGCGCCGCCGCCGCCAAGTCCCACCACCTAGCCCTGCTCCAAGCCGCGCCACCGCCTCCCTCCCTGTCCAGCCGCAACCGCCACCTGCCTCCCCTGCGTGGCCGCTACCGCCTAGCACCGGCATGCGTGCGCCCCAGTGCGCTGCCACGCCCAGGGCCACGAGCACCTCCCGCGCACCGAAGACTACCCCGGCTGGACCTCGTCGTTGGTGCCCTTCATCCCCGCACCGGCCGCCGTCGCCCCTTCACCCTGGACAGAGGAGGAGAAGCCCAGGGAAGAAGGAAGGGGGAAAGGAGGAGAGGAGCGCACCGTCGACCCTGCGTGCCGCTGGACGTCGCCGCCTCGCCGCCCTCCGGCTGTCGCCCCTCTACGCCGACGCCCTTAATAGCCTCGCCGCCGGGCCAACGCCTCACCGCTGCCGTTCCTCGCCCTCGAGCTGCTGGTAGCGTGGCCGCGCCCCCGCGCGTCCCTACACGCCGATGGCCGCCTTCAGACCCCTATGCAGTGCCCAAGGAGGACGAGAAGAAGGCAAGGAAGAACAAGAATAGAGGAGGAGCCATGGGAAGAAGAAGAAGAGGAAGGAGAAGAGGAGGACCGAGCACCTGCAACCTGTTTGATGAAACGCTAGAGCCGGAGTACGTCTTCGTCAAGTCAGCGCCCGTACACCGACGTCGATGCAGCGGCTCGGCACGGCACAGCCTCAACCTGCCGGCCTCGCCTCGCCACGGCCCCGACCTTGCCCTCTTCGAGCCCGAACGGTGAGCCCCGCCTGCTCAGCACCTTGCCGATCTCGTGTGCTGCCGACGAGCGCGAACGCCGTCGATGAGTCCACCGTAGTCAAGCCATAGGACTTCCAGTCCCAAGTTTGTGCAGGAGCCTGACGCGCCATGTTCCAAACCCGCAGCCACGCTGTCGCCATACCTTGCCCTGCCGGCGTCATGCTACGGTCCTGGAACACTAGATGGCCGCGCGCACATGCACGTGCGATGTCCCGATCGAAAGGCCGTACCTTTTGGCCCCTTGGCACGCACATGTCGAACTCGAGAGTCGCCACGATCCACTGGACATGAACATAGCCATGCCGTCGCGTTCGCGACAAGACGAGCCCTTTCAGGCATTTCGTCGAGCACAAACGGCACGCACGCCCACACAGCCTGCACATGCACACGACCACACCTTGCTGTCCACCATCATCTAGAACGCCACCCTGGCACCGTTGCACGCACACACAACGCTTTAGATGCAGCCAAGCACTCACAGGTGCCCCCGGCATTCTGCCGAACACCTTGCAGGTAGCCACAAACCTGTGCTCTCATGCACCCAATGCGATGCCTCTGACTTGTTTGCTGTGTCGCCGTTTTCCACCCTCGCCTTGTCACCACTGCCCTGTCTGGCTCTCACCGCATTGCAGTGGATCGGGAACGCCCGCGTTTCGCTCGTGGACGCGCACTGGAGCCTCACCGAACACCAAGCTTGTTGACCCCACTTGGACCTTATCTCACCGCGCCGTGTCTCGGCTTTCCGAATGTCAACATGTACATGAACTCGGTTCACCATCGCACGTCCAAGCCGGTCCCCTAGTCGTACCCTTTTTCCTTGCTCGTTGTGTTCCTTCGCCGCCCGCGGAGCCGTCGCTTCGTCGACGCATTCCCTTGCTTTTGACCAAGCCGTGACCTCGTTACCATCCTCGTAGTTGCTCTCGCCTTGTCCTGCCTTTGTCGCGTCTGCGGATTGAGAACGCCCGCATTCTGCCCGCAAACATGCACCCACCTTGCCGTCGCGTTTCTGAGCCCGACCTTGCTCTGCCTCGCAGCCGTCGAGCTATGCCCTTCGGCCATGCTCACGACCCCAAATTCAACCTCGCCACTGCACGGCCTTCAAGTGTCGCAGCCTTTGCTGTACGCATATGAAGCTATCACGCCTTGGTTCTGAGCCAAGTTTGCCTTGACCATGTCCACCGCACTGCCGTCGCGTCGCACCACCGGCCAAAGGCTGCGCCTTGGCCATGGCCGTGCCCGACCAAGCTCGCCGTCGAGCCTCTGTCCCAAACCATCGTGCCTTGCCTGACCATCACTCCATCCTTACCTTGTCACCTTGAGCATGTCCTTGAGCTGCTGCCGCCTTGTCCCGTCAGATACCCTAGCGACGCCCACACACACACTCCTCTGAACGCAAGCACACACACATGCCTTAGTAACCACACCGGATCTGGGTGGAGCCACAACAGATCCAGCAGTCGTCGACAAGCGGACCCGACTTGTCAGTCAAAGGAAGACGTCGCCACATGGGCCCAAGTCGTCGGCCAGAGAAGAAAAGGAAGGAAGGAAGAAGAGAAGAGGAAGCAAAGATGGGCCGAGAAAACCGACCAGAACTACCTTTGAACCAGTTAACCCTTGTAGCCTTTTTCCTTTATCTTTAAACCCAACCTGACGTGTGGGCCCTACTAGTCAGTGACACAGCGTGGCTGACATGTGGGCCCAGCTGACTCAAGACCGTGGCCCTAGTTGACCTGGTCAATGTTGACCAAGTCAACGCTGACATCATCAAAAGACATGATGTCGTCAGCATGTGGTTGACCTCCGTGCTGACATCTTGCTGACGTAAGCATGACACATGGCACACCCAATGTAACACCCTAATTTAAATTTCAATATTTATTAATAAATTTAATTGGCTTTATTTAATTTTCTAAGGTTTATTGTGTTAGTATTGCATTTAATCTAATTTTGTTCCTCAAGTAATTAAAAATTTCATCATAGGTTTACTTTTAATGTTGCATTCATGTTGGAGCATTTCTTTACTTGTTTGAGTGTTAGAGTTGAATTTAAATAGTTTTGGTTGAGTTAGTTTGAATAGGAAAAGAAATAGAAGAAAAAGGAAAAGAAGCCCAAAACCCCATCACAGTTGGCCCACAAACTCCCCTCTAAACCCAGCCCAACTTCCCTCTCCCTCACTCTCTCCTCGCGACCCAACCCAGCAACTCAAGCCCGACCAGGCCCACCCTTCCCTCAAGCCCAGCCACCCGCGCGCGCGCTCAGCAGCCCAGCGCCCTCCCTCGCAAGGCTAGCAGCGCGCGGCCCCCTCAGCTCCGCCCCACGCCCGCTCGCGCTCACCCCGTCACCGACAAGTCGGGCCCGCACGGCAGAACCTCCTTCAACCTCGCGCAACAACCGCGCCATCTACTCCGTGATCCCCGGCGAACCTCCCATCTGTGGCACACCTCCCCAAGATCACCGAGCCACCCTACAAATAGCACCCCACGCCTCTGAAACCCCATCCCATCCTGCTAGCGCCGCCACCCAAACCCTAGCTGCCGTCTCCGTGCTACCCGGCCTCGCCGCGCCTCTGCTCCGCCACGGACCAGTCGCTCCGCTGCACCGCGAGCCACCGCGAGCCCCGCGTTGGCCCCGCCACGACTCCAGAGAACTTCCCGTGCACTTTTGCCTCCCCATCCGCCACGAGTAGCACCGGAATCACGCCGGAACCACCTCATGTGAGCTCGTTGCGCCGTCGCGATTGCTTGCCGCTGGTGCCGCTCCGCTCACGCTGACCACTCCACCGGCTTTGTAGGAGCACGACGCGTCGACCCGCACCGCCCAGGCACCCGGAGGCCCCTTCCTCGACCCCGGCCATGAGCTTCGCCCAGACTTCGCCGCCAGTTCTCGCCGACGTCCACCCTGCGCCACCCCTTCGGCCACTCCGCGCCCTTGGTAAGGTTCGGCCCGATTCCCTGATGTTGTTGCACCCTAGTTCATGCCCAGTAGACCACCAGGACCACCGGGCGGCCGCGCTCCGGCGAGCGCCGCCTCTCGTGCCCCGCTCAGTCCAGAGGTAGACTACGCATGGCGCGTAGACCCATCTAGACCCAAACCCCGGTCAGTTTAGCCTCCAGAACGCCAGATTGGGAGGAGTCCGGCGATGCGTCGCCGCGGAGCTCTACTCCGGCGACCTCCCGCCGCCGCCCCGAGCTTCCCTCACCCTGAGCCGTCCGATCCAGAACCCATGGCCAGGATTAGATCACCCCCCGGTTAGATCCAAACCACTCGATCCAGATCCGACGGCCGAAAATCAAACGTACCCCTTCGGCCTGTACCTTTTGCTTAAGATCCCCCCAACTATCATTGAATTAACCCACAGTCCGGGTTAGTTCAAAAGAAATTCCAGATAGGCCCTGTTTTATTCGTTTTGGCCCCGAGCTTTGTGGAAATATAACCCGCCGTCCAGCCCTGGTTCTTTTATGAGTTAGACCCTGGAGTTAACGTTTAATTATGTTTAGGCCCCCGGTTTTTGCAAAAAAAACCCTGGAACCTTAGTTTTCTTGCAGTTTAGTCCCTGAACCTTGTTTTAGGCCTAGATTATGCGTTTTAGCTCCGTTTTAGGCGTTCTTTATATCCACGCGATCGTTGTAACGCGTAGAATAGTTTTAGACTAGTTTAGTGTGCTGTTTTTATGTATTGATGTATTGTTTCTTAGTTTTTGTTAGTGTTTGCTTGTATGCTTATTGTTGTGCCTCGTTTTGGCCATGTGTTTGTGAGTAGACGCTGATCCACTTGAGGAGCCCCAGTACCAGTACCCGGAGCAGCCGTCTTCCGAGCACTTTGAGCAGCAGCAGGAGCAGTACGAGGAAGGCAAGTATAACATGAACAACCTATCACTTTTAAATACATTTTCATACTTCATTTTAATACTGTATGCCTATAAGGACATTCCTAGTTACTTTATATCCTTTATATATATCCTTTGGGTTGCATTTTTGTTTAGTTGTGCTAGGTTGCTGCGCTATAACACACTCTGGTCCTTTTTAATTAATTTGATTAATGGTTTACTTGAACTTAATTTCTGAGAGTGGCGCTCTGTGCTTCGTGCTTGGGTGGCTCACGTCTCGTTAAAATATGGTTTTTGTAGAAACATGGTTTAGGGGTCCAGCACGGTGCTTAGTGCTTGGTTGGCCACTCTCCATAAGGACCGGTTCATAGAGCGATAACCTGGGACAACAGCGCTACCACAAGGCTAGAATGGGATAGACTTGGCGTAATAATTAGATCTTTTTGGTTTGGAGTAACTTACCTGCGGGGCAGGGGCGGTAAGCTTCTATGGCCCTCGTGCTGAGTGGCCTCGTCTGTGCTTCGTGTCTTGACGCCCACTAGACCTGCTCCATAGTCGCCGATCCACCCTCGCGGTTACTCCCTACCAACGAGATTCTTTGTAAAGGCCTCGTAGTGAGTCGCTAGTCATCTCACCTAAGGAAGTGTGATGAACAACTGGCGTAGCTCACGACTTGTGGGTAAAGATGTGCAACCTCTGCAGAGTGTAAAACTGGTATACTAGCCGTGCTCACGGTCATGAGCGTCCCAGATCCTCCTTTTGATTAGTGGGGTTGTCTCCTTCCGACGAGGGAGGTGCCTCTCGGGGTTACCTTGGTGGTTTCGGTTTGGTGCTCAGTAGTTTCTGAATTAATTCTGATTAATTACTATGTAACGGGGTTAATGGTAATTCATCAACTCATAGTAAATAGCTTTAATAAAATTTTGCCAACACTTAAAAGCTAATGCAGTTGAGTCAGCCAACCTTAGAGCCTCATAGTTTGTGTTATACTTGTTGAGTACAAGTTGTGTACTCTCCCTTGCCTCTTCTCTACTTTTTTCTCTTGGCTACGCTACTGCTGCTCAGTTCCTGCCGACACGAGGGAGTTCGCTCAGTGCTACCAGGACTACGAGGACTTCTAGGCATTCGTCTCCTAGTCGACGTCCCTGTGGCGCCCTGCTCAGCTTCGGAGAGCTTTCATCGTATTTGTACTTCGTTTCCGCTGTATCAGATATTTTGTCATTAATGTAATAAATAACATTCGTATTCACTTTATTATGTCTCTTACGTGATATGTGCTGTGATATACTGTTCATTCTATTATATATACGTGTGACTTGATCCTGGCACGTATATGATTGCTCGGTTTATGATCTTTTATAAACCGGGTGTTACAGAGTGGTATCAGAGCCATATCGACTGTATGACGAAGCCTAGATAGAACTGGTCGAGTTTTAGGATTTCTTCTCTCCAATCCTTGTCTGCTGAAACTATTTTACTATTATACTCCTTGAATTCTATGACTTTTACTCGTCTTGCCTTGATTTCTCTCTCTAAAGAATAGTTTTCGTAGATTTGGCCTGAATCAGTCATCTGACCACCATGAGTATCAGCTAGGTGACCCTTTATAATAATACGGTAGTACGTTCTGTGAAGCGTTGTGTTAGTCGAGTCGGATGTTAAACTCGGCTAAGTTGTGAAAATTGTCTGCTTGTTATTATGCTACATGTTTGATTTGGATTTTTGAATGATTGCATAGCTTAGTAGTTTAAATTTGTTTAAAGAAAATCACTCTTATGTTAAGTTAACTAATTAATAAAATGAGTTAGATCGTTGAGGGTAAAACAGTCCACTCTATCCTGTCTACTTTATCATGGCTGAGTCTTTTTCTGCAAAGAGTTATCATATCCATCTGAATTTATTCCTGCAATATCCTTACTCGTGAAATCTTTTGTCCAAAATCAGATGGTGAACACCAGGCGTGGTTCTGACCAGCAGGGGCAGAACAACCAGGGGCAGAACACCCAGGGGATCGGGATCCCGATGCCTCTGCCTTTGACTCCGGAGTAGTACTTCCAGCTCTAGATGCAGATGATGGCCACCCTGAACAACACTGTTCAGGCACTTCAGCAGGCTCACACTCAGCCTCCGCCTCCTCCATCGCCGCAGCCTCGCGACAGGCGTGCTGAGTTCCTGAGGGGTCACCCGCTGACGTTTTCTCACACGTCCGACCCTCTTCAGGCAGACGACTGGCTCCGTGCAGTGGAGCGCCAGCTGGACAACGCCCAGTGCGATGATCGTGAGCGCGTCTTGTACGCAACAGGACAGCTGCGAGGGGCAGCTTTGGACTGGTGGGAGTCCAACCCAGTTCAGGACCGCGAGGCTCTCACTTGGCTCCAGTTCCGGGAGCGGTTCCGCAGCCACAACGTCCCCGCGGGCGTTATGAAGATGAAGCAGAAGGAGTTCCTTGCACTGAAGCAGGTAATCTTAAATATAATCATTCAGCGGTTTCTTTTGAGCTAATGTCCCTTGTTCTATCCATATGAATCTTGAGTAATCTTTCGATATCTATCTGTCTTTGTCACTTCAGGGGACTATGTTGGTCACGGAGTATCGTGATCGCTTTCTGCAGCTCGCTCGCTACGCCCCTGCCGATGTTGCGGATGACCGCAAGAAGCAGGAGCACTTCATGGAGGGCCTTGAGGACTACCTCCAGTACGCGCTTCTCAACCTCCGCTTCGACGACTTTAACCATCTGGTTGACAGCGCGCTCAACACTGAGCACAAGCACTTGGAGATGGAGGACAAGAAGAGGAAGATTGTCCCCGTTGCTTCCGGCAGCAACACTCGTCCTCGCCTCCAGCCGCCTCAGCAGTACCAGCAGCAGCAGTACCGGCCTCCCCAGCCGTACCAGCAGAGGCTGCAGCAGTACCCGCCTCGACAGCAGCAGGCAGGTCAGGGCCCGAGGTTACCGGCACCTCCAGCTCGTGCGGCTCCACCAGCTCCGCCAGCACCTTAGGCTCCACAGCAGGCAGCTCCCCCTGCCGGACAGCAGGCTTCGACACTTGCACGCGTCTGCTATCACTGCGGCCAGCCGGGGCACTACGCCAACACTTGCCCCCGGAAGGCGCAGGCGGGACAGCAGGGGCGCCCAGCTCAGCCCAGGGCGCTAGCACAGGGTCGGGTGAACCACGTGGCGGCCGAGTCAGTGGCCGAGGCTCCCAACGTGGTTATTGGTACGTTCATGGTCAACTCTCACCCCGCTACAGTGCTTTTCGATACCGGTGCTACTCATTCTTTCATCTCCAAGTCATTTGCTGAGCAGCATCGTATACCGGTTTCTTGTATGAGGATAGCTATGGTAGTTACCTCACCTGGGGGTCAGATACGTACATGTTCTATATGCTCCAGAGTTAGTATTGTCATAAAGGGGGTAGAATTCCGCACTGGCTTGATAGTTATTGACTCCTCGGGGATAGATGTGATTTTGGGCATGGAGACCCTTACCAGATAGGGAGTCCGTATTGATTGTGCTCAGCGGACAGTTCACTTGTCGGCATCTAATGGCCAAGAGGTGACAGTCAGTGCTTCAGAGCCTTCTGGATTTCTTTATCAGATGGAGGTTAGACCCACGGATGGTATTCGCGTGGTGTCTGAATTCCCGGATGTCTTTCCGGATGATCTGCCAGGTATGCCGCCTGAACGCGCCATTGAGTTTTGTATTGATCTCTTGCCTGGCACAGCTCCTATTGCAAAGCGGTCCTACCGTATGGTACCTATAGAGCATGAAGAAGTCAAGAAAACTATTGATGAGTTGCTAGCCAAGGGCTATATCCGTCGCAGCTTCTCTCCTTGGGCTTTTCCATTATTGCTGGTAGATAAGAAGGATGGCTCGAAGAGGATGTGTGTGGATTATCGGGAGCTGAATGCAGTTACTATCAAGAACAAGCATCCACTGCCCCGTATTGAGGATCTCTTCGATCTGCTTCGAGGTGCTCGTATATTCTCGAAGATTGATCTTCGCTCGGGCTATTTTCAGCTGAGGATCCATCCTGGGGATATTCCGAAGATGGCATTCACTTGCAAGTACGGGCTGTATGAGTACACGGTCATGTCCTTCGGATTGACTAATGCCCCGGCTTACTTCATGCATCTGATGAACATGGTCTTCATGGATTATCTGGATGTCTTTGTGGTGATTTTCATTGATGATATTCTGATCTTCTCCAAGACAGAAGAAGAGCATGAGGAGCATCTGAGACTCATATTGCAGAGACTGAGGGAGCATCAGTTGTATGCCAAGTTCAGCAAGTGCGAGTTCTGGAATGATGAGGTTCCATTCCTCGGTCATGTTATCTCTCAGGGAGGCATTGCTGTTGATCCGAGCAAGGTGAAGGATATACTCGAGTGGGAGACACCACAGACAGTAAAGGAAGTCAGGTCTTTCTTGGGCTTAGCTGGATATTATCGGAGGTTCATTGAGAATTTCTCCAAGATCGCGAAGCCTTTGACTTCTTTGCTGGAGAAAAATGTGGCTTTCGTGTGGACTGATGAGCGTCAGAGGGCCTTTGATGAGCTGAAGAAGAGGTTGACTACGGCGCCAGTCCTGACTCTGCCAGACCAGACGAAGAGGTTCACGGTATATTGTGATGCTTCGAAGGATGGTCTTGGGTGTGTTCTGATGCAGGAAGGCTGAGTGATAGCTTATGCTTCGCGACAGCTACGCCGGCATGAGCTGAACTATCCTACTCATGATCTTGAGTTAGCCGCAGTTGTGCATGCTCTGAAGATTTGGAGGCATTACTTGTATGGACAGCGGTGTGACATCTACACTGATCACAAGAGCCTCAAGTACATTTTCACGCAGAATGAGCTGAACATGCGGCAGAGAAGATGGTTAGAGTTGGTTAAGGACTATGACCTGGAGATTCACTATCATCCGGACAAGGCCAATGTTGTAGCAGATGCTTTGAGCAGAAGAAGTTATGTCAACATGGACGTGGCTTTCCAGATGCCTCCAGAGTTATGCGAGGAGTTTGAGCAGTTGAGTCTGGGCTTCTTGCATCATACCTCCAGTGCAGCATTTGAGGCAGTACCGACTCTAGAGTCAGAGATCAGGCAGCATCAGAAAAATGATGAGAAGCTGCAGGAGATCCGTGAGTTGCTCAAGAAGGGCAAGGCCCCACACTTCAGAGAGGATGATCAGGGTACTTTGTGGTACAAGAACCGGATATGTGTGCCAGATGTGAATGATCTCCGGAAGTTGATTCTGAGTGAGGCCCATGATACATCTTACTCTATTCATCCGGGCAGCACGAAGATGTATTATGATCTGAAGGAACGTTTCTGGTGGTATGGGATGAAGCGTTCAGTGGCAGAGTACGTGGCTATTTGTGACACCTGTCAGCGTGTCAAGGCTGAGCATCAGAGGCCAGCAGGTCTGTTACAGCCTTTGAAGATTCCAGAGTGGAAATGGGAGGAGATCACTATGGACTTCATTGTTGGATTGCCTCGTACTCAGAAAGGGTACAACTCCATTTGGGTAGTAGTGGATCGTCTGACGAAGGTTGCTCACTTCATTCCAGTAAACACTACTTACTCCGGTGCTAGACTTGCAGAGTTGTACATCTCTCGGATTGTCTGCTTGCATGGTGTGCCCAAGAAGATCATATCTGACAGAGGGTCTCAGTTCACTTCTCGGTTCTGGGAGCAGCTCCATGATTTGTTGGATACGAAGCTGCGTTTCAGTACGGCTTATCACCCTCAGACACATGGGCAGACAGAGAGAACCAACCAAGTGTTGGAGGATATGCTGAGAGCTTGTGCCATTCAGTACGGTACTAGTTGGGATAAGTGCCTGTCATATGCTGAGTTCCCATATAACAACAGCTATCAGGCCAGTCTGAAGAAGTCCCCCTTCGAGGCATTGTATGGCAGAAAGTGCAGGACTCCTCTCTATTGGGATCAGATTGGTGAGAAGCAGCTCTTTGGCCCTGAGATCATAGATGATGCAGAGCAGATGGTTCAGGCTGTGCGAGAAAATCTGAGGATTGCACAGAGCAGACAAAAGAGCTATGCAGATGGCAAACGGAGAGACCTGACCTTCAGTGTTGGTGATCATGTATATCTGAAGGTGTCTCCGATGAGAGGAATCCGCAGGTTTAATGTCAAGGGGAAGTTAGCACCTCGGTACGTTGGTCCATTCAAGGTGCTAGAGAGGAAAGGCGAAGTTGCTTATCGCCTGGAGTTGCCCACCAGCCTCTCAGGAGTTCATGATGTCTTCCATATATCCCAGCTGAAGAGGTGTCTGCGAGTACCCGAGGAGCAGGCACCACTGGATGGAGTAGATGTGCAGGAAGATCTGACTTATACAGAGCATCCGGTGAAGATTCTGGAGACATCAGAAAGGGTTACTCGGAACAAGCGCATCAAGATGTGCAGAGTTCAGTGGAGTCACCATAGTGAAGCTGAGGCTACTTGGGAGCGAGAAGATGAGTTGAGGAAGACCTATCCAGATCTCTTTGCTAGCCAGCCCAGCTAAATCTCGGGGACGAGATTTCTTTAAGGGGGTAGGGTCTGTAACACCCTAATTTAAATTTCAGTATTTATTAATAAATTTAATTGGCTTTATTTAATTTTCTAAGGTTTATTGTATTAGTATTGCATTTAATATAATTTTGTTCCTCAAGTAATTAAAAATTTCATCATAGGTTTACTTTTAATGTTGCATTCATGCTGGAGCATTTCTTTACTTGTTTGAGTGTTAGAGTTGAATTCAAATTAAATTTTGAATTCAAATAGTTTTGGTTGAGTTAGTTTGAATAGGAAAAGAAATAGAAGAAAAAGGAAAAGAAGCCCAAAACCCCATCACAGTTGGCCCACCAACTCCCCTCTAAACCCAGCCCAACTCCCCTCTCCCTCACTCTCTCCTCGCGACCCAACCCAGCAACTCAAGCCCGACCAGGCCCACCCTTCCTTCCGGCCCAGCCACCCGCGCGCGCTTAGCAGCCCACCGCCCTCCCTCGCAAGGCCAGCAGCGCGCGGCCCACTCAGCTCCGCCCCACGCCCGCTCGCGCTCACCCCGTCACCGACAAGCCGGGCCCGCACGGCAGAACCTCCTTCAACCTCGCGCAACAACCGCGCCATCTACTCCGTGATCCCCGGCGAACCTCCCATCTGCGGCACGCCTCCCCAAGATCACCGAGCCGCCCTACAAATAGCGCCCCACGCCTCTGAAACCCCATCCCATCCCGCTAGCGCCGCCACCCAAACCCTAGCTGCCGTCTCCGCGCTACCCGGCCTCGCCGCGCCTCTGCTCCGCCGCGGACCAGTCGCTCCGCTGCACCGCGAGCCACCGCGAGCCCCGCGTTGGCCCCGCCATGACTCCAGAGAACTTCCCGTGCACTTTTGCCTCCCCATCCGCCACGAGTAGCGCCGGAATCGCGCCGGAACCACCTCAGGTGAGCTCATTGCGCCTTCGCGATTGCTTGCCGCTGGTACCGCTCCGCTCACGCTGACCACTCCACTGGCTTCGTAGGAGCACGATGCTTCGACCCGCACCGCCCAGGCGCCCGGAGGCCCCTTCCTTGACCCCGGCCACGAGCTCCGCCCCGACTTCGCCGCCGGTTCTCGCCGACGTCCACCCTGCGCCGCCCCTTCGGCCACTCCGCGCCCTTGGTAAGGTTCGGCCCGACTCCCTGATGTTGTTGCACCCTAGTTCGTGCCCAGCAGACCACCAGGACCACCGGGCGGCCGCGCTCCGGCGAGCGCCGCCACGGAAGGCCGAGCCATAGCAGCACGCCCCGCCCCGAGCCCTCTCGTGCCCCGCTCAGTCCAGAGGTAGACTACGCATGGCGCGTAGACCCATCTAGACCCAAACCCCGGTCAGTTTAGCCTCCAGAACACCGGATTGGGAGGAGTCCGGCGATGCGTCGCCGCGGAGCTCTGCTCCGGCGACCTCCCGCCGCCGCCCCGAGCTTCCCTCACCCTGAGCCGTCCGATCCAGAACCCGTGGCCAGGATTAGATCACCCCCCGGTTAGATCCAAACCACTCGATCCAGATCCGACGGCCGAAAATCAAACGTACCCCTTCGGCCTGTACCTTTTGCTTAAGATCCCCCAACTATCACTAAATTAACCCACAGTCCGGGTTAGTTCAAAAGAAATTCCAGATAGGCCCTGTTTTATTCGTTTTGGCCCCGAGCTTTGTGGAAATATAACCCGCCGTCCAGCCCTGGTTCTTTTATGAGTTAGACCCTGGAGTTAACGTTTAATTATGTTTAGGCCCTCGGTTTTTGCAGAAAAACCCCTGGAACCTTAGTTTTCTTGCAGTTTAGTCCCTGAACCTTGTTTTAGGCCTAGATTATGCGTTTTAGCTCCGTTTTAGGCGTTCTTTATATCCACGCGATCGTTGTAACGCGTAGAATAGTTTTAGACTAGTTTAGTGTGCTGTTTTTATGTATTGATGTACTGTTTCTTAGTTTTTGTTATTGTTTGCTTGTATGCTTATTGTTGTGCCTCGTTTTGGCCATGTGTTCGTGAGTAGACGCTGATCCAGTTGAGGAGCCCCAGTACCAGTACCCGGAGCAGCCGTCTTCCGAGCACTTTGAGCAGCAGTAGGAGCAGTACGAGGAAGGCAAGTATAACATGAACAACCTATCACTTTTAAATACATTTTCATACTGCATTTTAATACTGTATGCCTATAAGGACATTCCTAGCCACTTTATATCCTTTATATATATCCTTTGGGTTGCATTTTTGTTTAGTTGTGCTAGGTTGCTGCGCTATAACACACTCTGGTCCTTTTTAATTAATTTGATTAATGGTTTACTTGAACTTAATTTCTGAGAGTGGCCCTCTGTGCTTCGTGCTTGGGTGGCTCACGTCTCGTTAAAATATGGTTTTTGTAGAAACATGGTTTAGGGGGCCAGCACAGTGCTTAGTGCTTGGTTGGCCACTCTCCATAAGGACCGGTTCATAGAGCGACAACCTGGGACAACAGCGCTACCACAAGGCTAGAATGGGATAGACTTGGCGTAATAATTAGATCTTTTTGGTTTGGAGTAACTTACCTGCAGGGCAGGGGCGGTAAGCTTCTATGGCCCTCGTGCGGAGTGGCCTCGTCTGTGCTTCGTGTCTTGACGCCCACTAGACCTGCTCCATAGTCGCCGATCCACCCTCGCGGTTACTCCCTACCAACGAGATTCTTTGTAAAGGCCTCGTAGTGAGTCGCTAGTCATCTCACCTAAGGAAGTGTGATGAACAACTGGCGTAGCTCACGACTTGTGGGTAAAGATGTGCAACCTCTGCAGAGTGTAAAACTGGTATACTAGCCGTGCTCATGGTCATGAGTGGCCCAGATCCTCCTTTTGATTAGTGGGGTTGTCTCCTTCCGACGAGGGAGGTGCCTCTCGGGGTTACCTTGGTGGTTTCGGTTTGGTGCTCAGTAGTTTCTGAATTAATTCTGATTAATTAATATGTAACGGGGTTAATGGTAATTCATCAACTCGTAGTAAATAGCTTTAATAAAATTTTGCCAACACTTCAAAGCTAATGCAGTTGAGTCAGCCAACCTTAGAGCCTCATAGTTTGTGTTATACTTGTTGAGTACAAGTTGTGTACTCACCCTTGCCTCTTCTCTACTTTTTCCTCTTGGCTACGCTACTGCTGCTCAGTTCCTGCCGACACGAGGGAGTTCGCTCAGCGCTACCAGGACTACGAGGACTTCTAGGTGTTCGTCTCCCAGTCGACGTCCCTGTGGCGCCCTGCTCAGCTTCGGAGAGCTTTTATCGTATTTGTACTTCGTTTCCGCTGTATCAGACATTTTGTCATTAATGTAATAAATAACATTCGCATTCGCTTTATTATGTCTCTTACGTGATATGTGCTGTGATATACTGTTCATTCTGTTGTATATATGTGTGACTTGATCCTGGCACGTATATGATTGCTCGGTTTATGATCTTTTATAAACCGGATGTTACACCCAGAGACTGCCACATGGCTAACTGTGTGTTTTCCTTTTTCTGAAAACTATTTAGTAATTTCAAAAAATGGTTTAATCTTAGGAAATTCTTAATGAATCAACCGGAGCTTCAAAAAGTATGAAACCAGTTTCATAATTCTTCTAAAATCATGATCTATGCGTTAAAATAGGATTTGCTGTGAGTTGGATCTCTTTTGAGCTATTTTGTGCATTCTTGCACTTTGTCCTTTGTATTTATATGTAATTACGACTAGGTCCTGACGAGAAGGAGTTGATCGATGTTCCAAGCAACCAGAAGATCCAGAAGGACTACCCCGACACCCAGAGGATCGAGAAGGACGTACCAGAAGACCAGAAGATGCCAGAGACCGAGGAAGACCATGAAGACCTATCAGGTTCACGCCCATTCACGATTGAGTACCTATTAGGCATTGCTTGCTAGATACGCTACGCTCCCAAATTGAGTGTGATGTGATGAGCTTGCATGGCCATTTATTTACCGTATTCCTTGATTCCCATAATTAGAAATGTTTTATTGTATGCTATTGCTACTATGAGTGAGATTTGGGGTATGGGAATATATGATGTGATAGTCCTTGCTTGCTGGAAGTTGCCTCCACATATATGTGAGTTGGTGATTAGGTTACAGCGGGGGCGAGCAGACCCTTTTCTCTGATCTTCGGATCGAGAGCCGGGGATTGTGTGTTGGGCACAATCCTGTGAGCACCTATGAAGGGTGACGAGCACCTGTGGTGGGTGCCAGACTGTTCCGGTGGGAACTTTAGTAGAGGAGTAGTTGAGAAGGCGATACTTGTGATGGGTATCGATTGCAGACCATGTTGACGGAATGCTACTGTGGATGAAGACGCTCACCTTGGCTGGATGAAGGACATGACTTTGTGGCCCTAGTGACGGAACTATGTCAAACGTGCACACCACTTATCCTTTATGAGGGGGGACCCAGCCCGAGCTAGCTATGCGTGGCATCATACCTGTAGGAGGATAGTGTATCAGTGTCATGGGGAGAGGGCAGGACCCAATCGCCCCCGATCGCAGGATCCATGGAGATTCCATTATAGATTGCTTCACAGCCCCGGGCGACCCTCTACGGGAGGACGCGCCCCAGACCAGGAGCAGGATGGTGTCGTAGCGGTTAGTTTCGTTGACTGGTGCCTCGGAGTTGGTCGGCTGATCCCCAGCTAGCGACGGGGTGAGTGGGTACAGGTGTACAACTCCTACAGGGTGAAAACTATACGTATAGCCGCGTACTCTGTCATGTACAACTCTGGATCTGGCCCCACAAATGTAGTTAGATCCACATATACTTTTCTACCTCCCTCTAGTCTATTTTTCCTGCTTGGATAGCAGCTGAGGTGCAGGGAGAGGGAGTTCCTGCACCGAAACAGGGTTGAGACAGTTGTAGTGGAAGATAGGAGACTGGGAGTCCGGGATGCCGGAGCTGCCCGTGTTGAAAGGTGTTTTGGATGACTTATACATATACTGCTTGCATAGGAAGACATAGCCTATCCTTGGCATTACTTTTATACCGTCTACATCCACATAAAGCTTGCATACGGATGGTGACGTGAACCTATCCCGTCCTTGGGGATAGCCTGATAGATGCAGGATCCGAGAGGAGTCGACAGGACGACAAATGAAGAAGATGTGAAGGATGGCCCAAGCTACACTCCAAGCTGCCTGTGGAGAGGATTTGTGAAGATGATGTTTGCCCAGAAGACTAGATATCGTTTTCGCTTTCCGTTTGTTTTCTTTTAGCCCAAGGGGCTTGTACTCTGAGATTCATATTACAATCATTTGTATTATGTAATAAATAAACCATGTGATGTTGTAAACGTGAGCTATGTTTGTGATATTCGATTGAAATGAGTTCTGTATGTGATAGCTACTGATCCAGGAACTATCACGACGATACAGAGAGTCGGGTTCACCTTTCGGGAACCCGGTCTGTTTCAGAGACACCGCAACCTCCTCTCCTAGAGCTATAGCCACTGCCTCTTGGTTTGAAGTATGCCTTCCTCCACAACAAAAGAGCCACGTCAGTCGTCATCAGTGATAAGCTGACAGAGAGTGAGACTCGGCGGCTCGTTGCAGTCACTACAAGAAACCATTTATTCTGTGACGGAATATTTTTGTCACAAATCGCTAAAAAATCGTCATAAAAATTTGTCTGTGACGATTTCAGACAGCGTCATGTATTGAGCATCACAGATTAAATCTAACGACGTTTTATTCAAAATCGTCACAGATCAGCACAATTTATGGGTCATAAAATACCTTAAGCCCGTGCAACCAAGTCCAAACCCAGCCCAGGCCCAACATTCATGACGAAATTAAACGTCACAAAAGTTTGCCACATGGCAGCCAACAAGACTAGTGAGGTGGATAAATTTGTGACACATGTACAATGACATGGCTCGTGACGTCATTGATGACGTGGCTTGTGACGTCACTAATAATGTGGATGATGGCAGCCCATTTTAGAACTGGGCTAGTCGGTTGGGCCACTTTTTTGACCCACTATCAAATCAAAGTCCACTAAAGAGGCCCATTAAAAATTGATTTCAATCAAATTTCTCAAGGATATAACAACCCAATTTCTCAAATATTGTAACACTAAAATGGTCATTACAGCGCAAAATACATATCAAATATACCAGCCCAAATTAAAATAACTAATTCAATCTCAAGTTTACATTCAAAAGAGATATAACAACAGTCACATTCATCTTTCATCTCTGCTTCCAGAATCAGACAAGGGTTCCACAAATATAGTTGAGATTCAATAAACACACAACAAAAGGTTTGGTATCATGTTGTCCACGGTTTGCTACAGACACAAACACAAAAACAGCAAAAGTCCAAGCACCAAGCACCAACCAACTTGTATGTTCAAGTTCCACACCAGCAGGACCTGCAGCACGTATATGTAGCAGTTTGATTCTAGAAGCAAAGGCAGCAAAAGTTCCAGAACAGCACCTGCAACACCAAAAAAACAAGTATCGTAAAGAAATTAAGCCACTATCAGTGAGGCACTCAAGCAGAAAAAAACAGTTACGTTGCAACATCAAAAGATTGGTTCCAACAAAATCTAACATACCATTGTGCCTATCATCACGGTCGATTTTGACCCAGAGCAAGGTCAAGTTTAGCCTCCAACTCAGCTTGCTTCTTGCTCAAGCCTTCCATTTGTTCTCGAAGCTTAGCATTTTCCCTCTTCTCCGCTTCCAGTTGTGCACTCAACCTTGGTTGCTTAGTCTGCATCCCCACATTCTGAAGGAACACACTCTTCTTGTTGTTGCGCTCAAGCACATTAGCTACAACCTGAAGCACAGACTTTGGTTGTTCACCTTCTGTTGGTTGTGCAGCTAGTTGGGTTTTCATTTCAGTCTAGCAAGCCAGCAGCAAACAAGATTCAGGATCATGGGGCAATCTAAAATATCCAAGTAACAACACCATTAGAGAGCAGACTTACAATAACTGATTGTACAGCAGGTGTGTAGCCCTTTTTCTTGCTGAAGTGGCACATTTGGAACAATTCAAATGCATCATGTTCTTTATTCTCATCCTGATCTATCTGAAAAAAATATTTATATGGAGCAAGTTCTTATTTGGTCAGAACACTTGATAATAGGAAAAAATTTAAGAAACACCATGAACATTGGACATTTATACTGTTGCAGCAAGAAGTAATATTTTTTGTTTTACAAACTGATCTTGGCAACTTATGTAACTACTAGAACATCATTTGCTAAAACATGATAGAACAGCAAGTTCAATTGAAAAAAATGGATATCAAGTTACGACCAGGAAATGGAAATCTGTGTAGAAGATGTATGGATACGAAATGAAAAGCACAGCGACATGGCTAACTTACCAAATTTTGTGCAAAAACCGGGTAGCTATGGGAGCCAGTTGTTTGATGTAAAAAAACATTGCCTCGGTTACCTTTGTTCTTTTGACAAGCCTCCTACATCATATACAGAATACATGTTAGACATGTGGCAATGTATCATGTGCAGGGCAAGAGTTTGGTTATAGGGAGACATACCATTTTTTGGGATTCTTCCACATTTCGACAAGGGCAATCCATTCATCATTAGTTGTTGATTTCACTGGAGAAGTTTTTGGAACCAAATGCAGTGGAAAAGGATCAAAAAAATCTTTCTTCAGCTTGTGTCGCTGTTGGCGAACTGCAGACTTCATCATTTCAAGGCAACCATTTTTAACCACAGCATCATTTGTGTCAATGTTGAACTTTGCCTATTCAGATGGAAGAACATATATAAGAAATATAATATGTAATAAATGAATTTCTTTCAAGGCTTATATGACCAGATCCTATAGGAAAAAAAACATGGAAGGAGCAAATCTAATCTGTAATGGTAGAATGGCCAAAAAAATGCTATCCAGAATCTGTTTATGCTAAGAATAATGCATATTTTCATACCAAGCAGCAGGGTAGTGTGTAGGCATAGTTCAAAATAGTTAGAACTAAGATTTTTAAATAGAGGATTGCTTGTAAATTATAAAACTGTAAAAATAACTACCAGGGTTACACATAGTACACTTCACAAAATAATAGTTGTTATTGCATCTAAATAGGGGTAAGGCCTTGGAGAATGGACATACACGAAGTATTCTCAAAAAAGTCTCAATCTCCGCAGGACGATCCTTGTACAACTTCCAATGCGTGAGCACAGGCACATGGTTCCTGGCCGCAATGTTGATTTCAGTTGCATACTTTGCAACAATAAAATGTTCCGAGGGCCTGATTTGCCCTTCAGGTATGACAATTGGCAGCTTGCCCCGAGGAGATCTGTTCAGCCCGTTGAGACCATGTCCCATATTAACTCCTCGGTTCCATGGCTCCTATTCTTCTAGTTGTAAATAGTCATTAAAATTGTAATTAGCATACAACAACAAAAGTAGTAATGCAATATCCCATATGGCAGAAAATGAACACCTTCATTGGTGATGTGGTTGTCACCAACAGGTGGGGCAATGACATCAGCTCCAACAGCCATGGTGTTGTTGTCGTCATGCAAGTCAAAACCATCTTAAAATTGCAAGCAGTAAGTTCACATTCATCATGCAACCAAAGATATTTAAATGATAGTAAGAAAGGATCACCTATGGCGGCCAAGTTGTTGTGACCATCAGTTTGCATAATGGCATCTACTCCATCATCTACAAAATAGCAGGAAGTAAGAGTGCATTCATTGGGAAATCAATGGTCATAGAAGGAGAAACATGGTAGTACAACTAGCATCGATCAGCAGGTCCGACTGTTTTGTTGACTGCAGAGTGTGTTGAAGGTGGCACATGGATGTCACTTGGTGACAGACTTGCGTCAGGCTGGGAAATGCTTCTGTTTGATGGACCTGTTGTAGGTGTGGCAGCTGCATACACCCTCTTACGAGAGCGAGTGCGAAACTTGACTCCAATAGGTGCCGCATCTGAGGTTTGTTTCTTAGTTACCTTGCTGGTCTTAGATCCCTTATAGAAATGGAAGCAAGGATTAGTCAATAGTGTTTCCATATAATTATATTGTAGTACCAAAAAGACAGAAAAATAATCCCTGACAAGATGGAAGAATTATCACCTTTGCAATTTCATCATCAAATGAATCTTGTTCACCGGTGTCATCTTGCAAAGCATCATAGTCAACATCTTTTCTGTATCTCTGCTGTGTCTTGTTCTTGTCTTTAGAATTGGCCAGTGTTATTGCACCATGGGGGTTGTAAGGAGGAAGACCCAATTGCCGGAGCCTTGCATTGTTCGAGGCGGTACTTTTCATACGGAAGCAGCATTGCTGGGATGAGATAGAACATGAATAGATTAGGGACCTACTGCAAAGATATCTATTAAAAATTTGAATGAACATTATTTGAAGCAATGTGTGAGTGTATTTATGATGGAAAATGGTTTCACCCTAATCTAATTAATTTGCCAACAGTCCTTAGAAATATATTAGAGTAAAGAATTCATGGTCAGAGTTATTTTTTCCAACAAAATTTGTCCTTTTGCATTTAACTAAATATGCTTTACTGGAAACAAACAAACTTCCTTTTGCAGTTAACTAAAACACATCAAGAATATCCTAACTAAGCTCCAAGGAACAATAGATTTTGTAAGACATGGGCACATACCTGGTCCTTGTGGTATCTTTTGTCCAGCCTTGGTCGCCATCACGTGAAGTGCTTAGCAGCTGCGACGGTGTGGTGGCTGAGGTGGTGGCGTAGCGGGTCCTTGAAGCAGCTGCAACGGCGTGCTAGCGGAGGTGGTCCTTGAAGCAGCGGTGACGAACTGGAAGAAACAAACAGTCGGGTTCAGTGGCAGACCTAGAAATTTAAGGGAGCCTGGGCCAACATAGCACAAACATATCATCCACTAACCTAAACAAACTTAACAACCTCCACAGTTTTGGAACTGTAATATCATTGATTAGAAATGTGAGTGTGTATATGAATATATGATACTAAAATTAATTATACCAAAAGTCCAATAGTATATCTTTAAAGAAGACAGTGCAGACTTATGGGATATGGTGTATTTGCATTTTCCAAGTCTTAATGTTCTCAAATCTATGAAGAACGGAGCTTCATCCAGTGGATTGAATAGCTACCACTTAATACAGCAATGCATGAAATAGAGCACTAATGATGATACAAGGATCCATCAATCAAGCATAACTATTTAGTAAATATCAAGAGCACGCACGCTGCTGGCTGTAATATAGCAGATGTTGTAAGCCAGCAGACTTTTGAGCCTACGCACGCACGCTCTCAAACCTACGACGTTGCTGATCTGCAGGCTGCAGCTAGCATGCCCTCTCTCTCGATTTTTGCAGGCTGCAAGCATAAGGGGACAGTTAGGCTATGTCCAACGGTGCCCCCCATCCCTCCCCCCACCCCATGTCGGGGGAGCTATAGGGGGAAATCCGATCCAACGGTTCCCCCTATAGATCCCCCTATATACGGGGGGAGTTGAAACTCCCCCCACATATAGGGTGAGTTTGAACTCCCCCTATATCTCTAATCACACCGTTTCTTCACGATATTAATCTCGTTTGAGCCCCGTAACATGATGATAATGTGTATTATGACAGTACAAATATTGTATGATTTTTTTAAATTCAAAAACGTTAAATAAATAGTTAGTTAATGAGTGATAGTATATAGGGGGAATAGATATGAGGGGAATGGTTGGAGAGAAGGAGTTATAGGGGGAGGAATCTTTTAGAGGGAGGTAGTAAAATATAGTAAATAGTACGTTTGGGGGGAGTTGGATGGGGGGAATGGTTGGAGATAGCCTTAGGGTTCCTTATCGCGCAGAGAGGAAATCAATTCGGGCGCGAACGAATCCCCGCCACACTGGAGATCCTTGCGGTGTCACGTCGGGGCGGCGTCATGTCCGGGCGGTCCACGGGGAGAGGGGAGGGGGAGACTGGACGCGGCAGCCGGACGTGGTGGAGGAGATGGTGTCGCGGCGGCGGGTGGAACTGGGGGAGGAGCCCGAATGAATCCCTGCCGCACTGGAGATCCTGGCGGCGTCACGTCCGGGCAGCCCACGGGGAGAGGGGAGGGGTAGACTGGACGCGGCGGCCGGACGAGGTGGAGGAGATGGTGTCGCGGCGGCGGATGGAACTGGGGGAGGAGATGTGGGGCGCCAGCCACCGGAGATGGAGAAGATGTGGCGCGCCGGCCGCCGGAGGTGGAGGAGGAGACTGGGGAGGCGGCGGCCAGCGGAGGTGGAGGGGATTGGGGTGCGGCGGCGGATCTGAAATGCGGTGGGAGATGCGGCTGATTTTTGGATATTTGAGGCCTGGGTGCGGGATGGGAAGAGTAAATTTACCGAGGTACCCTTTAAAATTTGGTGGTGGATGGGAGTTCAGAATCTGGTAATTCTTTTGGAGGGAGATGGGTAGAAGCATCAATATGCTCTGTAAAATTTTAGGGTTGGTGCCTTTGCACTGAAACTAGGAAGCGGGATCCCTCCACTGATTGGAGGCCCACACGCCATAGAGCACTATTGAAGCATCTTTTTTCTAATTAACAAATTAAGATATCTATGTGAAGTAACTTGTCAAATAAAGTATCTTAAATAGGTGAATACATTTTATTCATGTAATAGACAACATATAAGCTGACAGGTAGGCGTTTGAAGAATTTATTAGTAGATTTGATATTTTATATCATTTAATTGAATTTCTATATATTGAAAAGTAATTCCAAGCAGAGCTATATGTACCTCCAAACAGTTTTGACAAACTTCCAAAAATCTGTTGTGCCTTCTATCGTTCCATTGCACGCCATGTCTTGTAGATATGAGAAAAAAATTACATTGTCTTCTACAGACTATGGAAAACTCTATCTTCAAATGACCATATAATAATAACAACAATCTGTTCAAATTTGATAAAAAAATCGTAAAAATTGACATGGTAACATATTTTTGGTTCACAAACTACCCAAAAATAAATTTAAGTATTTTGATATAGTTGGAGCATATATTGTTCACAATGGACACATCCTCACATTGTTTCTAGTAACTCTCAAGTCAAACTTCTAGAGTTAAGTACAATGTCACATTTTTGAACTCATATGAAACTCGAACTTGGATATAACCTTCTGCTTATCATACCATTACAAAATATGAAGTTAGATTGCCAATTGTTATAGAAAAATATGGTTTATCAATTCTCTTTCGGTGCAAGGAAAAAGGCATATAAAAAACGAAAAGAAGCTATCTACTAGTATGAAAAAAATGATATTACATGAGAGATCGTGATTTTATAAAAATTCAGGAAAAAAATCAGCAAATTTGAAGTTTGTATGATCAAGAAATACCAATTATAAATTTTAGTTACAAATTAAAAAGAAAAAAGATGGTGCGGGCAGCAAACATAGCGCACCACGTGGCTCAACGCACCAGAGTTCGCACGCCACCACGGGGCTTTGATCCGTGGGGAAGCAGTTCGACCAACCCGGAGACGCCATGTGGTCACGAGATGTCTATTTAGTATATATACAATACCATCCTCTTTTCAACACCGTCCTAGTCGTAGTGCAACTGGTAATCTTTGTGTCCTGTCAGCTGTGGGGAGTTCGAACCTTGCCCATGGCAATTTTTTGTGTCTTTGTTTTTGCACAGGAGGGAAATAAAACAGTAATTATATTATATGGACAAAAAATTGTGGACCATAACGGAATCGAACCGCAGCCTCCACCATCCAAACAGACAGCACAACCATTGAGCTACTCAACTGGGTTAAACTCCTGCTGTCGACAACTTTTATATTTAAACGAGTACTTTGCATAGCGCTTGGCACTTTGCATATTTACTTACCTGGAACTATAGCGTTGGTTCTTGCAGACCCTTTGATCGAATCATTTTAGAAGCGAATGAGACTTCTTCTCCTAGAAGCAGTAGTGGAAGGGGAAAAATTAGAAAATATATCCACGAAATGGCTGTGCCAAATAGGCATGAGACCAATCTGTTGGTGCTACGCTTAAACTGATGATCGAGCAGCATACAGCAAAATAAAGTAGAAGTAATTAATTTGGTTCGCTTGCAATACATTTTCATAAATGTTCAGTTGTCATAATGTATCCAAAATCAGATATATGAAATTCAATAGAACTAATATTTCGTTATTGTTATCAGTGATCAAAGTAAAAGCTGAGTAGCATCATCTGCTAGCTTCTGAAGGCTCCTAAGATACTTAATTAGCCAAGATTTAAATGGCTTTATGACAAGATCAAGGAACCTGGCACATGCCTCGTTACTTTCTACACTAGCACTGCCATACAAAATGCCTTGTTACTTGCTACAGTAGCATCATCATACAAAAAATTCAGAATACAGTCTGTGTGCAATAAAAAAAGATACCATGTCATTCTCGACAAACAGAATATGGTCTCAAATAGTCATGTGAATTCCATTACATGGGTTCTATCATCACAATATTACAAATTATGCATAAAAACAATATTTGATAAATGGTAGCAACTATTCATCATCACTGTAAACATCAAGTGTAGCACCTCCTTCATCATCGCTACAATACTCTAGAAGTGTGTCATCTTCTTCCTCTTCGTCAATACTCCGATGCCCTTCTTCGCCATGAGTCTAATGCCCTCTGTGACATTCTTTAACCAACCGAGCAATTTCAGCGGCATAAAAAATAGTGCCGCGTTCATCATTTCTATTCATAGGAATATCATATGCCATGTCTATCACTGCTTCTCGCCTTTCGTCCCCATCCCAGCATTCATCCTCTTGATATGCGGGTGCATTATATTGTGCAGACTCGATTTCCCTTACATTGTAAAGATGTCTATGGTCATATGTCTGGACAACTTGCCATTTTTTACCCAACTTTGTGTCTGGCAAATAGAAAACCTTTCTAGCTTGAGTGGCCAAAATCAAAGAATCATCCTTGTACCACATACTTCCAACATTGATGCTTTTAAAGAAGCCATCATATTGAAGTTCGGTATTCCTCCCATCGAGTTTAAACCAATCACATTTAAACAAAACTACTGTCCTCTCTTCAGAATTATATTCTAACTCTATTATCTCTTTCAAGGTTCCATGAAAATCAATGAACTGACCATTGTGTGTACCTTGTGTCATGACTCCACTGTTCTGTGTTTTCTTATTCTTGTCACGGTCAATAGTGTTAAACCTCACACAATTCACTATGCATGAGGTGTATTTCTTGACTCTGAAATCAAGACAACATGCCAAGGAGAAGACATCATCAGACACCTCTTCTTCATGAGTATACTGCAAACTCATGATCTAGCACATGCAACACATACATATCAGAATCTGTACCAAAAGAAATGAAAGAAGCATGTGGATGTAAACTAACATGTTTTCGAAACCAAGTTTGAAATCCTATCCGAATCTTCCTTTCAATGTTAGGCACCCCTTCTCTCTCTAATTCATCTCTGAACATTCTGCAAAAAAAAGAGAGTTCAAGTTAGCATATATGTAACATAAAGGTGGTAGGAAAAAAAAAGACAATAATTACAACTTACTTCACATATTTCTCAACTTGACTACAGTTGTTAAGCACATACCACACCATTTGATCAAAACCATTTTCATCATATTGCAGTTCAGATGCGGAAGTAAAATGAACTCCATGCCCAAAAACATAAACATGGTAAGCCTCTTCATTAGAAAAACCTTTATTCCTCGGTTCCCGATTAAATCTTGTTTCAACACCATCCATGTATTTGGAGCAAAATGTCAGGCATTCATCAGCAATATATGCCTAGGCAATTGAACCTTCAGGCTGTGCCCTATTCCTCACATAGCGCTTCAAAGTGTACAACCGCCTTTCAATCGGGTACATCCAACCATATTGCATAGGACCTCGGAGCAATGCTTCATCAGGTAAATGGACAGCAAGGTGCACCATGACATCAAAAAAAGCTGGGGGGAAGATTTTCTCAAGTTTCACCAAAATAATAGGGATCTCTTTCTTCATTTCAGCCAATACATCCTTGTCAAGTGTTCTGCTACATAGTTCCCTAAAAAATTTCCCTAACTCCGCTATTGCTTCATAAATGTCATTGTCCAAAAATCCTCTCATGGCAGCTGGTAAGATTCTTTGCAAAAGAATGTGACAATCATGTGTTTTTAGCCCTTGTACCTTGGTTCCATCAGCATTTACACATCTTGAGATTTTGGAAGCAAAGCCATCTGGAAACTTCAACTCCTGTAAAAATTTACAAAAGGCCTCCTTTTGTTTTGTGGACAAGGTATATCGAGCACGAGGCATCTCACCATCCCCTCTAAATTGTAGCTCCTCTTTAATTCCCAAATCTTTCAGATCAAGCCTAGCTTTAGCTGTATCCTTTGTCTTCCCAACTATGTTCAGAATTGTCCCAATGAGGGCCTCACATATGTTTTTCTCAATATGCATGACATCAAGATTATGTCTTAGCTTCAAATTTTTCCAATATGGTAACTGCCATAAACTAACCATCCGGCTCCAAATTCGCCCCACATGACGCCCTTCCATGTCACAATGCTTCCTCTTCCCACATTCTTGTTGCTTCCCAGGTCTAACATCTTTAACTTTCTCCAGTTCAGCAAGCAGCTCTTCTATAGTGAATTGACGTGGTTGCTCATTGCTTTCATGAAGTCCAACAAACTCATTGTTTCTCCATAAACGATGACCTTTTGCTAGGAATCGAAAATGCCCAATATACCCAATTTTGCTCCTTGGGCTGTATGAGAGAGGGTGCTTGTCACAATGAGTACGTGCAAAATAACCTTTTGTGATACGCCCTGAAAGAGTACTCAAATCTAGATAGTCATGGATGTACCACAAAACTGCAGCACCAAGGCTAAATGTCTTGCGAGTACTAGCATCAAAAGTCCGCACACCCTTCCAAAGATCAAGTAAATCTTCTATAAGAGGCCCTAAAAATATATCAAAGTCCTTCCCAGGTGATTTAGGTCCTGGAATAAGCAAAGCCATCATGAAGTTTGACTCCTGCATGCATGCCCAGGGTAGAAGGTTGTATGGCACAATAAATACAGACCACATGCTGTATCTTGAGTTCTGTTCTGAAAAAGGATTGAACCCATCTGTAGCAAGTCCAAGTCTAAGATTTCTTGCATCTTCCGCAAAATCTTGATATACTTTGTCGAAATGTTTCCATGCCTCGCCGTCAGCTGGGTGGCACATTTCCTTCTCACTAGGCTGTCGTTTTAACTTGTGTCATTGTGCTTCCTCTGATGCTTCTTTGGTTGCAAACATCCTTTTTAGCCTAGGTGCCAATGGAAAATGCCACAACACTTTCTGTGGTATCTTCTTCCTTTCTGGGTCCTTCCATCTTAACATACCACAAACAGGGCAATTGTCAAGCTTAGCATATTTCTTTCTGAATAGCACACAATTATTGTAGAACACATGTATTGATTCATATCCAAGACCTAATTCCTTTAGAAGACTCTTTGCTTATATGATTTTGGGAGTGAATTCCATTCCGGGAATGCTTCAGCCAATAGCTTCATTACTGCAGAAAAAGCAAAATTGCTTATCCTATATAATGACTTCATATGAAGCAGCTTTACCACAAAGGAGAACCTTGAGAATTTTGTACAACTAGGATAAAGTTGACGCTTTGCCTCTCTCATGGCTATTCTGAAAAATGAATCTTGTTCATCAGGTTCTGCATCAGCTTCCAGATTTTCTCCATCATGTCTTGTTTGTACTTCTGCAGTGTCTAGGTCTCCTAAAACCACTTCTAAAGGATCAACACCATAGTTCTCATCATCTGTCATATCTATGTCATGAACATCAACAGGATCATTAATAACATCTACATCCAAGTTCTCTCCATGATAAATCCATCGAGTATAACTACTCCCCATTCCATTAATCAATATGTGCTTGTTCACTACAGCCTGACATTGATACTTCTGATTAAGGCGTCTACCACATGGGCACAGAATCTCAACCTTATCACTGAATTTTTCACGAATGAAGCTCATAAATTCTTTCACACCATCAATGTGCTCGGGGGAAAACAATTTGCTATGCACCCAAGTTTGATCCATCTATTCAAACATAGCAGAATAACAAAAATGAACAAGTTTGCAGCAATTCAAAAAAAATCATGGTAAAGAAAGAAGATTACAGATATTACCTTGTTGACTGGTGGCCGTCGTCGAGGTGGGGGACAAGGTTTGCCTCACAGCCGGAGTTATGGTCGCAAAACTGTATGTGATGCTGTCGATGTCGTGCTACCGCGGTCGTGCAGGGGATGTGTCGGCAAAGGTGGGGATGTGCGGGATGCCGGCAATGGCGGGCGCCGGCCGTTCGGGATGAGGTAGTGGCAGGCCGGGGCCGGTGGCGTGGTACTGGTGGGCGAGAGCGGTACAGGATGGGACGGGTGGAGGCACCATCGACGGCGGCGCAGCAGGAAGTGTCCTCGACGGTGGCGCAGGCGCACAACCGGAGGTACCATCGGGAAGGGGGGAACTCGATCCAGATCTAGTCGATTGGATATTCAACCTTGTATACCACCGAGCTTCCTTAATTTTTATATAAAGCTTCATCTTCCTACAGAAAACCAAAATGGTCAAGTAGTGTAGTGGTAAGGCGCGAGTCCCTCTTCCCTGAAATCGCAGTTCAAACCCCATCGTCCCCTCTTTTTTTGCCCGACGATCTCGGAAGGGCAGAGGGCAGCGGGTGACCCGGCGAGTCGAGAAAAAAAATATATAAAAAGGATCTAAAATCAGTTTTGAGCTAAAATTATATTATAAAAAGACCTAAAACCAGTTTTGAGCACAAAAGGTTGTGTGGTGTGGTGGTATGTCTCAAACATCTCTAGTTTAAGGTCTCTTGTTCAAACCCGAGAGGAGCACCTTTTCTGCTTCATTTTCTTTTTCTTTTTTCTATTTTTGTTTCCTCCCCTTGTGCTATATATGACAATAATTCTAAATTAATTATTTGCAATGGATTTGCTAAAACGTCACAGGTTATGGGCTGCTTCATGACGAAATTGAAAAAATGTCACTGTGTTATGGGCCTTATATCCATATTGCATATCCATGACGATCTCTAAAAACCTTACAAAAATTTCATCAGAATTCGTCACAGATTAAATGGTTTCTTGTAGTGAGTCCTGGAGAAATATCGGTCCGTCATCGGGTATTCTCTCCAAGACTTGAAGGGGATCAGCCCCAACTTATGTACCCATCGCATCCCTATGGAACCGGAACATAAGCCGTCAAGAGAACATCAACGACGGCTCAATGATGCGATGAGGGAGGTAGTCAAGAAAGAGGTACTAAAACTACTACACGCGAGTATCATATACCCCGTGCAAGACAGTGAGTGGATCAGCCCAGTTCAAGTGATCCTAAAGAAGGGAGGCATGACAGTTGTCCGGAATGAGAGAAATGAGCTCATACCTCGGCGGACAGTCACCGGATGGAGAGTGTGCATCGATTACCGGATGCTTAACAAGGCCACTCGGAAAGATCACTTCCTGTCGGTGTTTTACCGTCAGGTTCTCCAAGGGGTGTCCCGAGGAGAGTGGTTGTAAGTAGGGACTCGCCGAGATCAGAACGCGATGGTGCAAGGAACACAAGGATTTAGACAGGTTCAAACCGCCGGAGCGTAATACCCTACGTCCTGTGTGGTGGTTTGTATTCTCTTAGGTGTTGTTTGATGTGTTTCCTCCTCTTTTGGAGGGGTCCCTGTTCGCCCTTATATAATTTGGGGGAATAGGGTTACATGGGAAGTCCTAGTCAAGTTATGTTTGGGCCCTAGTCCGAGGAGTTCGGCTAGTTTCCATGTACATCAACTAGCTCTACTCCTATTCGGGTAGATACAATAGAGGTAAGGGCATATCCACGTGCCACTCCCTACTCTAAAATATTCCGTGCCTATGAGCAGTCCCGCTGTCTCGGGTCTGGCAAGCCCCCGAGCTCTTCGTAGTTGAGTCTTGCTGGCTTCGAGTGCTTCTGAAGACGTTCGTCGGGTGCTTCGAGAGCTTCTGGACTTCTATCTGGGCAACGAGTGCTTTGGATGTTTCTAGAGCAGGTTGACCATCCTTGGAGTCTATGGAGTGCTTCGAGTAGTCTTACGAGTGCTTCTTCGGATGCATCGAGGCTATGAGGTGCTCAAGCCCCGAATCCATCTTGATATATGGTGCGCGATGTACTCGCGCTCCATATGGAGTAGCCCCCGAGCCTTAGTTTGATTTGACAAATCGGGCTGAGGGCCAACTCAGTCTTCTATGTCCTCCAGACTTTTGTTTGGAGCTCGAAGTATTTTCGAAAAAGTTGTCTTTTATGACACATATCCCGCAGCCCCCGAGCCTTGAATTCAAATCCGTGATTTGGGGTTAAGGGTCCAGGAGATCTATCATATCCTTTGCAATCTTTCTGAAGTTAGCAGTACTGCAGCGAATCTTCTGAAAAGGTGACTCTGCGGTGTACTGTGTACCCGTGGGTTCACATGGCAAGTACTGCTGTGAAATCTTTTCTGTTTCACTCGTGACCTTTCTTGTCCTCGGGTGTCATGGGCTGTACTGTGGCTTCACTGCTTCTTCTATTTAAGCAGGGTCTGTGGCACTTGTTTCTTCAATCTTGCAGTTGTAGCTATGGGTTCCAAGTGGAGTTCCTCCTTGGAGAGTACTCGACCTCCTGATGAAAGTAGTCGATTCATCTTGGTAGGTGCTAGAAGAGTATTTGCGAGCAGCAAAAACACTTGCTATCTTCGTGGCCGCCGGCCTTGCTTCTCTAGGTTGATCCATTCTGGCCGTCTTGTACTTGGTGGGCTGATGGTGGAGGCCGTGTCAGAAGCGTTTGCGGTCTGTTGGAGCCATTCTCTGGGTGGAAGTTTCATTGGTTCCCCCCCTCGATGGCTTCTGCAGAGATGGCATTATTTTTGTTCCAAAACGTATCAGGGAGAAGAGCAGATGCAAGAAGAGGATTTGCGATGTTCCTGATCATGCATTTCTTCTTGCTAACAAGCCTTTCCTCCCTGAACGTTTCTGAATTACTCTCTTTTGGGGGTAACAAGATCTGTATCTCTGTATCAGCCCTGGGGCTGGCTTCTTTGTTTTGTAGTAGAGCTCGAGTGGTTTTCGAGTGGTATGATCATTCAGATCTGTGTGTTTTCCTCCATTGGAATGTAATCCTTGAATGAGAATCTTCTTTTCTGGGTTGGATCTATTTCCTTTGGAGTGAAATCCGGAATTGTTGGCTGAAATAACTCTGAAAACTGGCGTATGACCTTTGAACTTCTTGTTATTTACTGTAACTGCCACTAGCTCTGCTTATTTAACTGCTCCAGTAAACCTAGGTTTAGCATGTTTCTAGGCTTAATTTGCTCCGCCGCCGCTAACTCATTTGCTCTTGCCTCCAAGTGCCGCGAGAAACTAGCCACCGCTAGCCCCCGAGCGTGAAGCAAGAGAGAGTCATCTTTCTTCCATGGCTCCCAAGAGATCTGCTGGGAGGGGGAAGGTGGTCGAAGCTGCTGGAGATGATGCGGAAACCCATGGGTGGAAGTTGAGTAAGTGTTTTGATTCCTACTTGCTCGGTCTTGTAGAGGAGCATCTTCTTCAATCCCGGAACGAGATCCATTGGCGGAGATCAGAGGGAGAGTCTTTTACTCACGAAGGGGTGGATGAATTTGTTGTTTTTCATCCCCATGTTCTTTGTGGTCTTGGTTTTCCCATTTCTGATTTCTTTCGGGGACTTCTTCACCATTGGGGGGTTCAAGTGCATCACTTGACCCCTAACTCTATTCTTCATATTTCCATCTGTGTCCATCTCTGCGAGTCTTTCTTGGGGATCGAACCTCACTTCGATCTATTTTGGTATTTCTTTCATCTGAAACCCCATCCCAATGAGTCTAAGATAGACGTAGTCAGAGGCGCTGGGTTGCAGTTTTGTCAGGGGAAGAAGCCACAGTATATCCCCTACGAGTTGAGTGACAAAGTCATCGACTGTAAGGAGATGTGGTTTTATGTTAGAAATCTTTCTTCTTCTCTTTCTCTTCGTACTTCTGGCCCCCCTGTGAAGAAGCTGAGTTGGAACTCTAGGGGTGATAGCGCAGATCAGGTCAAGTTTCTCCTTGGAGAGATGGAGAGGTTGAAGGCAGATCATCGAATTACTGGTGCTTTCGTGATAGTGCATTGGACTCTTCGGAGGATTCAACCTCTGCAACGACGAGTTCATCTTGGTTTCCAGTATACGGGAGAAGAGGATCCCACTCGATATACTCGTGACAGAATTTCCGAGGCTGAGTTGAAGGATCGGGTGGCCGGGCACCTAAAGAATGTAGTCTGGAAGCCGAGTCTTTCTACGACGTTCAGAGCTGGCAGGCGTCCTCGGGAGGTTCTGCTTCGAGTAGTTGACTGTAGTTTAAATCGAGTACTTTTGTCGAGTAGTTGAGTTGATCTGGTGTCTTTCGTGCAGATTAATGCCGAATATTATCAGAGTAGGCCACCGCTGCCCAAAGTTGCACTTGTGGCGCATACTGACTCAAGTGTGCATCTGACTACCTTTGCTTTGCTTTTCTGCACAATTGAGTTGTTGGGTCTTCGACTGATCATGGTTGTTTTTTGTTTGCAGGTCCATCGGCTAGTCGGACAGCGTCGGATGTCCGCGATGGGGCGGCGGATGAGCCATCCGTCGAGTCGGCAAGGACCCGGAAGCGGAGGACCACCTCCGCTGGTGGCAGTGAAAGGTGAGTACGAACTGTTACTTTCTGATGTCTAGAATTTGTTTTGATGCTTCTTTTCCAGATAGACCCCCTTCTCCCTCCAAGAAGCGGGTGGCGAGTTCCGTTGTGAGCCCAGCTGCCTCGACTCCTGCTACGCCCAGTGAGTCTGGGGGGAGTGGTTCTGCCAGGGGGCAGAGTGCTTCGGGGCTGAGTGGTGTCCCGAAGTTTGTCAAGCTGAAGAAATTCGTGTTCAAGCAATCTTCTCAGTGAGTGTAACTCTTGTTGATAGATCACTCGTCTTTGCTTTCGTACTGATGTATCGAGTACTTTCCTTGTTTTGTAGCAACCCCGATGCTCTTGGAGTTATAGTTCGGAGAAGGATATCTTCGACTCCTTGAGCACCATTGCCCAGTTGCCCCCCTAATCCATCAAAAGCTAGGGATCGTCCGGACGATTCTGCTATTCGAACGGCAGAGAGTCCTGCGACTGAGGAGGGGGAGGGCAAGAAATCTCCTGTTGCTGACACTGGTGAGTAGTTTTCCACATATAGTTGACTGGTTGTGTGTTGAGCTTTGCTGACTCTCTTGTATCTTTCAGATAAGTGGGCTGAAGATCAGCCGAAGAGTCCTGTGGTTCCTTCTAGTGCCGACTTGGTTGTGTGAGAGATGCTGCAATGAAAGGCGGAGAAGTCGATCGAGGGGTCGATTGCTGTGGCCCAGGGGATCCTGGGCCGTCATTCTGTTCTTGTTGCAAGTAACATGTGTACTCGGGTACTCATATGTTGTCGAGTACTTTATCTTGATTGTGTTTTGGTGACAGGATCTGGCTAAGCAAGTCGCTGAGCAGGCTGAGTACCTTCGGTGGACCGGACAGGGTCTCCAACTGTCTGTTGACCAGGCGCAGCAGTTGTAGAAGATGGCTGATGTTGAGCGATCTTCTCGGGAGTAGCTGGAGAAGATTAATCTTCTGGAGGTTCGAGTTGAAACTTTGGAGCAGGGCAATTCTGCTCTCCAAGAGAAGGCCTCCAAGTTGCAGGAGAAGGCGAAGGCCCTAGCCAAGGAGAAGAAAGGTATTCTTTTCTTTCTTTGATGCTTGTATTTTTCGAGTAGCTTCTTTTGCGCTCATGTTCTCCTTGCTTTAACAGAGCTTAAAAGCCTGTTGTTGAGAAAGGGTGAAATGGTGACTGACTTGACCAATGTTGTGTATCGCTAAACAGATGCTGTGGAAAAGCTGACCAAGATCAAGGCTGATTCTGACAAGCAGATGGTCAAGGACATGAAGCAAATCAAGGATTTGGCGGCTGATCGTGATCAGAAGGCCCAGCAGCTGGCTGATCTTGAGGCGGCGGCACAAGTAGTCGTCGGGATGGTCGAGGAGGGAGATGCTGGAGACAAGAGTCTGTTGGAGCGTCTTCGTGAAGCCCCCTAGCGACTTAGTAGTTTCTTCTCTGACACGTCTAGGGAGTACTTGGCTCATGCCTTAGGATTAGTGAAATCCTTTATGTCTTCTGTGAACTTGGGCCTTATTGGCGATGGGGTGGCCGTTAGCTATTCAGAAGAGAAATTCTCTGGATATGTCGCAGAGATGAAGCCTATTGCTGATAAGGTTATCAGTGGTTTGGAGCCAGTGCCTGAGGGAGAGGCTTGAACATTTTGTTGTAATATTCTTTTGGCTCTTGTGTGGATGTGTGTCCACTGCAGTACTTTTAACATTTGGATGTATAGTACTTTTCTTTTAAGTTGACGACTGATCGGGTGGTTGCCTTTTCTCGAAGTTTGTCGTTGGCTACCTTGGGTTGCGTCTTCGAGTACTGTAGTAGTTGATTTGTTTGTCATCTTGTGGATGAATAGTTCCTTTTAGGAAATGGAGATCTTGTCTTGTCTTGGGTCGAGTACCGTAGTAGTCGACAAGTTGTCATCCCATGGATGAATAGTTCCTCTTGGGAGATAGAGATCTTGTCTCTTCATAGGTCGAATACCGTAGTAGTCGACAAGTTGTCGTCTCATGGACGAATAACTCCTCTTGGGAGATAGAGATCTTGTCTCTTCATAGGTCGAATACCGTAGTAGTCGACAAGTTGTCGTCTCATGGACGAGAAATTCCTTTTAGGAAGTCGAAGTCTTGTATCTTCATAAGGTCGAGTATCATAGTAGTCGACGGGTCTTCATCTTCGTGGATGAATAACTCCTCTTGGGAGATAGAGATCTTGTCTCTTAGGGCCGCGGAGCTCATGTCTCTTAGCCCCAGCTACTCGATTCGCCATGCCTTTTACTTTGACTTAACAAAGAAAGGTTGGTATTCGAAGTAGCTGATAGAGTAACAACCCCTGAAGACAGTAGAGAACTTGTCTCTAGGGCCGCGGAGATCGTGTCTCTTAGCCCCAACTACTTTATACGCCGTGCCTTTTACTTTAACTTAACAAAGAAAGGTTGGTAGTCGATGTAGTTGATGGAGTAACAACTCCTGAAGAAGGTAGAGAATTTGTCTCTAGGGCCGCGGAGATCATGTCTCTTAGCCCCAACTACTCGATACGTCGTTCCTTTTACTTTAACTTAATAAAGAAAGGTTGGTAGTCGATGTAGTTGATGGAGTAACAACTCCTGAAGAAGGTAGAGAACTTGTCTCTAGGGTCTTTGATGACGAATTTTTCTTTCTACACTCCTCCATCAGATTCTGAAGCACTCGATTTCTTCTTTATTTTTGAATCTTACTCGGGCGGACCCAACCTATCCTTTATTGGGTGTAAGACCAGGGGTTGGCCCTGAGGGGATTCGACTTGAGTATTTGTCTTCTGCCGACACAAGTAGTTTGGATACCGAATCAGAACTCAGGCTGACCCATCCTAGCCTTTATTAGGTATAAGATCGGGGGTTGGCCCTGAGGTGACTCGAGCGAGTAGCTGTTATACTCCTATCTTGTTTTTGGTTGGTAGTTCAGGGGTGGAACCTCCCTCAGGCGGACCCATCCTAGCCTTTATTGGGTATAAGACCGGGGGTTGGCCCTGAGGTGGTTGGACCCAGCCGACTATTTTGTGTGGAGTACTTCCTCTTATTTGATTTCGAGTAGTTCGGGGGTAGAATCTGAGCTCGGGCGGACCCATCCTAGCCTTTATTGGGTATAAGACCGGGGGTTGGCCCTGAGGAGATTTAACCCATCCGACTAGCTCCTTCTTCTTTGATTGTCAAAAGAGATTTTGCTCATGTTGGCTCTTTTTCTTGTTGTCTTTGTCGGCAGAAGGTGGAGGTGCTCCGAGTGCTTTGCGAAGGATGACGCATTGGAAACTCGAGTGCTTCCCTTTGGGGTGCAGAAAACATCTTGAATGATGTTTTTGATGAGTGGAATCGATCTTCGACTGCTTGGTAGGTTGAGGAGGAGGTATTGTTCTGTCACTGTGTTTTTTTCGCGAGTTGTACTCGTAGTTCTCAGGTAGTTGATAGTTGGATGTTGGGCTGTAAGCTTCGACTTCTTCCTGATCTTCTCCTTTGTTGATGATGACTGTTTTCGCATTGCGACCAATGTTGATGACATTGTGTAAGTTGTTGTTGGAATAGTCAAATGAGTCGCCAAGTTGTTGATGGTATTCTGTCTTGAGATTGATATGTCTTTTTTTGTCTTGAATCTTCTTCGCGTTGTTGTCCAGGTGGACGGTGACCGTGATTCCTGGAGGTGGTGGAGGGATTTGGTAGCTGACTGCTACTGATTCGCTCGCCTCTACTTCAGACAGGAAATCATCATAGTCGAGGTCTTCTAGCGCCGTAGGATTGATCTTTTGATTTGTGGGATCCGACAGTATGGCCATGAAAGTTTCGCGGTCGTGACCGGGAATTTTTGACTTATTGTTGTCTTGCTTGAGCGGAAGGCCTTACTGGAACGGTAGTTCTTCGAATTCTGAAAACTATCTCCTCTCCCTCCGATTTGAGGGCTCTAGTTCTCTTTTTGTAGTAGCGGCAGAAATCAACTCCTTATTGGATTCCATCCCGCTGCCCGAAACGGACAGTTTTGCAAATCGGTTTCTTTTTGGGATTTGATCCGAGTCCGAGTAGAATTCTTTGTTTGTCTTGACTCGGGGAGATAATCCGAGAGTATGTCGCAGAAGGTCTTCGTCATTTGGGATGGTGTCCGCTGGGGGCTATCCACCTTCGATTCGGACTGAGAATTCATTTCTGAATTTATTGTTTTTGTCCAAATTGTCACGCTCTTCCAGAGAAAATAGCGGCAGCATGAGGTGATTTTCTTGTGGAGTAGGAGAATTTGGAGTTTGGATGACATTGCACCTTTTCATGTAGTCTTCGATTGGAACAGAGTCCTCTGCGGGATGAATTTCAGACAAGTACCGGTCTAATCGAGCTGATGATTTGTCTTGCGATTCATCCCATAGTTTTTTCGCTTTGGATTGTTCCGAGAGTGCTTCCAGTTTATTGGGATTTGACAGTCCTTCCATAAACAAGTCGATGTCGTTTGACCATTCGGCTAGTTCGTCTTCAGGAATTGGTTCGTCAAGTTCTTCAACATATCTGATGAATGCTTGATCTTGTTCCAGCTCTGCAGGACTGAGAGCCCAGGGGTTGGAGAGTTCTTCGAATTTATGATCTTATGATCTTTCGTTGTTGAACATGTCTTCTGCTAGCTGAAGGCAATGTTCGATCTTTTCATCGATGTTATCGATGTTTGAAAAAATGCCTTCTGAAGGCTTCTTTCTGGTGTAGTTTTCTTGAAGCTGGTCTTTGACTTTTTCTTCCGAAGACTTGGTTTAGCGAAGTGGATATAGTCGGAAGATAGAATCTTTTCGTCCATGGAAGTTTCTTGCTTGGTATCCTCTACCAATCTATCCAGATCCTCTTCTAGTTCAGAGAGTGTTTTGGTTTCAACCATGCCGAATTCGAGTTGAATTCGGGTTTCGAAGTAGGAGGCCGGATGTACGACTTCTTCGAGTTGATCAATGAAGTCATCAATTTCCTGGCGACTTGTAGCTTCTGCAATTTTTGGAGTGCTTTGATCGATTGTGCGTCTTCTGAAACCGCCTGATCTATCAACGACGAAGATCCAGGAGCCCACGCAGAAGGAGGTGCCTTCAGAAGGCACCGAGTTGTCATCGAGAGGAGCCATCGAGTTCTTCTGACGATCATTGGCGAGAGGCCCCATGGTGGGCGCCAACTGTCGGTGTTTTACCGTCGATAAGCTGACAGAGAGTGAGACTCGGCGGCTCGCTGCAGTCCTGGAGAAATATCGGTCCGTCATCTGGTATTCTCTCCAAGACTTGAAGGGGATCAGCCCCAACTTATGTACCCATGGCATCCCTATGGAACCGAAATATAAGTCGTCAAGAGAACATCAACGATGGCTCAATGATGCGATGAGGGAGGTAGTCAAGAAAGAGGTACTAAAACTACTACATGCGGGTATCATATACCCCGTGCAAGACAGTGAGTGGGTCAGCCCAGTTCAAGTGGTCCTAAAGAAGGGAGGCATAACAGTTGTCCGGAATGAGAGAAATGAGCTCATACCTCGGCGGACAGTCACCGGATGGAGGATGTGCATCGATTACCGGATGCTTAACAAGGCCACCCGAAAAGATCACTTCCTGTCGGTGTTTTACCGTCAAGTTCTCCAAGGGGTGTCCAGAGGAGAGTGGTTGTAAGTAGGGACTCGCCGAGATCAGAACGCGATGGTGCAAGGAACACAAGGATTTGGACAGGTTCAGGCCACCGGAGCGTAATACCCTACGTCCTGTGTGGTGGTTTGTATTCTCTTAGGTGTTGTTCGATGTGTTTCCTCCTCTTTTGGAGGGGTCCCTGTTCGCCCTTATGTAATCTGGGGGAATAGGGTTACATGGGAAGTCCTAGTTGAGTTTTGTTTGGGCCCTAGTCCGAGGAGTTCGGCTAGTTTCCATGTATATCGACTAGTTCTACTCCTATTCAGGTAGATACAATAGAGGTAAGGGCATATCCACGTGCCACTCCCTACTCTAGAATATTTCGTGCCTGTGAACAGTCCCACTGTCCCGGGTCTGACACTTCCCTCTACCCTTCATCGATGAGATGCTTGAACGGTTGGCAAAGCACTCATACTTTTGCTACCTCGATGGATACTCTAGTTATCATCAAATTCCTATTCATCCTGATGATCAGAGTAAGACTACCTTCACCTGCCCCTATGGAACACTCGCCTAACGGCGAATGTCCCGGGTCTGGCTTCCATTCAAAGGTGCATGATGGCGATCTTCTCGGACCTGATTGAGAACATCATGGAAGTGTTCATGGATGATTTCTCAGTCTATGGCAAGGATTTCGATTAGTGCCTTGAGAATTTGGACAAGGTTCTCAAGAGATGCCAAGAGACACACTTAGTCCTTAATTGGGAGAAGTGTCATTTCATGGTCAGAGAAGTAACAGTCCTCGGACATAGAGTGTCTGAAAGAGGGATAGAAGTGGATCAGGCAAAAATCGATGTCATCGAGCAGTTGCCACCCCCGACAAATGTCAAGGGAGTCAGAACTTTCCTGGGCCATGCCGGCTTCTACAGGAGGTTCATCAAAGATTTCTCCCGTATAGCCAGGCCCTTGACAAACTTGCTGGCAAAAGATGCCCCGTTCAACTTCGACAAGGAATGCCTCGTAGCCTTCTATACCCTCAAGAAGGCACTCATATCAGCACCCATCATTCAGCCACCCGATTGCAAACTTCCATTCGAGATCATGTGCGATGCGAGTGACCATGCCGTGGGAACAGTGCTGGGTTAGTGCAGAGATAAGCAGCATTATGCCATATCCTATGCCAGTAAGACGCTGACCGGACCCCAGCTGAACTATGCCACAACGGAGAAGGAACTTCTGGCAGTTGTATTCGCCATGGATAAGTTCAGATCCTACTTGGTCGGTGCTAAAGTGATTGTATACATGGATCATGCAGCACTGAAGTACCTCCTGACCAAGAAGGATGCTAAGCCATGACTCATCCGTTGGATTCTGCTCCTCCAAGAATTTGACTTAGAAATAAGAGACAAGAAGGGAGCAGATAACTACGTGGCAGATCATCTCTCAAGGATGCAAATACAAGGGTCGGATCTGCCGATCAATGACTATTTGAGAGATGACACTCTCTTGAAGGTTACTACAACCAGTCCATGGTATGCAAATCTGGAGTTATTCGAGTTAGAGCACACATCTACGGTCGTCGCGGTACCTTAAACGTGCCATATCTTAGGTTAGATATCCTTTCTCTTCTCCTCCATGCTTTTCTTTCCTTTCCTGGACCAAAGCACCCAAAATGCCCAGAAATAGAAAGACCGGGGAGGAATCTTACAGAAGCCCGGAGCCACACTTGACAAGGTGGGGCCGGCCAGTGTGACAACCCAGGTTTTAGGGATTAAAAATAAAAAAAATTTGTGTTGATTTAAAAATTTTAAACCATGATTTTCTATAGCAAGGGTATTTTTGTTATTCTGGAAAAATTCAAAGTCCTTTTTACAAAATTGTTTTAATGAAAAATTTCAAAATTTATGAGGGATTAAAATGCATATTTCATTTTTCACTTTTACCCTCATAAAAATGTGTTTTTATGCTTAAGGATACCCTTGCAATTTCAAAACTTAAGTTGTGTTCTTTTGCATTTTAAAAGATTTGACGGATTTGAAAATATTTCAAAATCCTTTGATCTAGTGAAAATTTGTACAACATGAAAGTTGTAGGTCTTGAAAAACTGAACAACTTTCATGATAGGCACTTTTTCATTTGAGCCCTAAAACAGTGGGAAATTTTGTGTTTACAGACAGCCCACTGTACTTTTTCCTTTTTTGCAAAACAGCCCTTGGAAGCCTTCTTCTTCCTTCCTCCACTGGAAACAGGGGCGCCGCCTCTTCTCACCGTGGTTTGGGCCGACGCCGTCGTTCTCGCCCCCAGGAAGGCTGCACCGCCTTGAAGCACCGCCCTTGGAGTCCACGTGTCGCCAGCACCCTTGCCGCCGCCTCTTTTTCCCTATGCCCGGCGCCATCGGCGCACGCCACGCCGCCGCAGCACACCCCGACCGCCGGCCGCCCCTGGACGAGCAGCAGCACCTCCGGATCTTGCCCACCGACTCCAACGAACTCACTCCCTTCCTCTCTTGCTTATCCTTCTCTTCCCTTGGCTATAAATAGCCCCATCGTCCTTTCCCTTCATCACACACCACCGCCCTGCCCGCCATGGCCACCGAGCTTTGAGCTCACCATGGAGCCCGCCCTTCCACTCCATCTCGGCCCAAATTGGCACCTCAGTGACATTCCCCTCCTCCTCCCGAAGCCCCTAGACCCAGCTGCCCCACCCCTTCGCCGCCGTTGAACCACCGCCGCGGCACAGCGCTATCTCCGGCCACCTACTCGCATGGCGCCGCCGCTACAGGCCACCTCGAGCCCCCCAAACCACCACCTACAGGTTGCTCTCAACGCCCTCTTACTCCTCCCCCACTTTCCCCTCACTCCCATGGTCTACACTCTCCGAAATCCGACCGGAGCAGAGCTCCCCACGCCGGCCATGACCTTTGGACCCAATTGCTTTGATTAGATTCTTTTCAGGGTCCCTTTTGCAAAAAGTCCAGAGTTCCTTTTATGTTTTTCTTTGTGAACTTTGAAAAATCCTAGAAAAATGTAGAAAAATCAGAAAAATGCCAAATTAATTTTGTTGTGTTCCTCTTGACTATATCTATAACTTTGGCTCCTAAAGTTTATATGAAACTTTATTTTGTGTGCTCTAGTTTAATTTTTTGCAAATGAGTAATTTATTTATATCTTTTTAACCATAGCTTTGTTATACTTGATTTTTGGAACCTAGCATCCTTTTACCATGATTAGTATTGTTTGAAATTTGTGGCCCTCATACTTGATTTTTTCTTGTTATTTCATGTATTTTATTTTAAATGCTTGGAAATTCATGCTTTATTTATATCTCATGTTCCAATGCTTTGTTATTTGAGATCTTTGAACCATGTGTTGTATATATTATGAGTAGGCTTGTATAAAATTTGTAGGCCCAATACTAGCCTCTAGCTTGGGTTCTTAAATATTTTTGATATATGATGCTTAATTCATGTTTATTTTGTGAGGCTTGTTCCTGTTAGATTTTATAGCTGAAATATTTATGCTAGCCTCTACTAGTCATGTGTAAGCTTTGGTAATTTTTGTAGCAATAATAGCTCTGTTTAGCTTAAATTTTTTATTTGTTCTTAAGTTCTAGGATTAATTCATAAATGCTAGTTCCTATTCATGCAAAAGTATGAAAATATTCTCGAGAGCTATTGCTGAGTAGTATGTCATGTCCATAAAGTTTTAGTCTCTAGTTATGCCTGGAGCTTGACATATAAATAGATCTTGTTGTACTAGTGTTGTTTTTGCTAAAATTAAATCCATGTTTGAGCTTGTTTTATATGCATGATCTTTCCTTTTAGACTTTGAGTTGATGTTTAATGTTTGAACCCTAGTTGTTGAATTCTTTTGAATTCAAATTCTAAATTTGAATTCAACCCATCCCATGCTCCTGAATAGAACTACCTTTACTTTCTTTTGATTTCAAACCATGTTTCTTAGTGTAATTAATCTTGTTATTTTGTGGAGTTCCTTATGTTTACCTTTACCCTATAAACGATTACCCAGTAAAGTAACACTTTTAAGCTAGTCTTAAATGTTTACTTTATTGGAAAACAACTTTTAGTGAAGGAAAGCTATACTTAAGCACTTCACTGATTTCGAGTACTGCATTGCATATAGAAACGATATCGCTAGTCGACGGAACGTACAAATTCATCCAGGAACCAGACGAGAATACTTCTAAAGTCCAAGTCAACATTTTGGAAGACAACGAAGACCTGAACGTGAACCCGGAATCCAAGACTGGACTACATGAAGTTCAACCAATGTCGTGGAATTAACTGAAGTTTCGAACTTCGATTCGGAAGAGCTGAAGTTTACTGACTTTATAGACTCTACTAAAGGCAAGCCCCGGTGCATAATCCTATTATTTTATGCAACTTTTTACTATTTGTTTGTGCATTTAAGTTATTGGAGTTGAATGAAAACCTTAGATGCATAATCTTAGATACCTATTGATTGAACACTAGTTCTGAGTTCTGAATAGATGCTATGCTAATAGGACCGGTAAAAGTTGAGTGATTGCCTGTCACTCGCGAGCTTTATAGGAGTTGATTGTTTACTCTTCTGCAATCACTATAAGGACCATGGACGGATTGGGATACAAGTTTCATGGTGGTAATCCGTCTGTGTTGATAAAACTTGATAAGGCCGCAGTGTGTGGTAGTGTTGATTAAGTGTTTGAAAGTACTAGCCACATGCTGTAAATATGGTACGTGGCAAGCCTAGTAACCAATCGGCCCGGCAAGTGGACATACACCCCCACTCTCTCTTAGGGATAGGATGGATAAAATGAATAAGATGGAAATTATGTTAAGTAGCGCTACAACTACGGCTATGAGGGACGAGGAGTGGTGCCCTATAGTCGGGGAGAGTGACCCTGATCCACAAACCGGAATGAATGGCAAACGTTTGCTTTGGAGTGACTCCACGGTACTCCAAGCATGTGTGTTAGATTTTACCTTGCAAGGATTGAAATTCGGTTTGAACTGTTCCGCCTCTCACGGATATTGAGACTGCTTAATCTCTTTGCCACATAGAGTAAGAAGTGAAACAAAGGTGATACTTAATCTTGTTGTATGCAAATAATTCTCTACCATGCTTGTATAGATAGGTGCAAACCTAGAATGGTTAATCAAACTAGAACCTAAAAGCTAAAACTTGAAATTAAGGATCTACTCTTTATTGCTTTTCAGCAAAATAAACCCCAGAGCCTTCACAAGCCTTGCATGTCTAGTTATAGGGATGTTATACCCTTAGTCGGGTTAGCTTTGCTGAGTATTAGTATACTCAGTCTTGCTTTTAACATTGTTTTCAGGTAACGTTTGAAATACTTGGTGTGATTGACATCATGTACGGGCTTCATCACGCTATCATATATCATCGCTAGATATCATTATCTTTTCCACTGTTTAAAAACTCTGAAGAACTTATCTACTTTCAAACTTCTGAGGTACTCCGTTTGAATCCTCAAACTCAGTTTATAATAACATTTACTATTGAAGTTTGTGTGGTAAAATTTGTGTTTATTGTTATATCTGGGCTCACCTTCGAGTGATGTATGTTGTTTCGATCCGAAATCCAGTGGTGTTATCGGGATTTTACCCGACAGACTGTCAAATTTCTCCATTTGAAGCGCGTGTTAACCATTTTAGCAGTACTAGTACTGATTAGCGCACCTAAATCGGATTAATTCTGGCGGTTCTACCACATCGAGCCTAGGGGAGGTCGGCCGGCCTGGCTCCGAGCCCATTCACCCTCATCCTTTCGTGTAACATTACACTCATTGTAAACGTTCATCTCTTGGGTGTTTGGGCCGAGTGGAGATGATTTAAACCGAGAGGCTCCCCCTTCCTCCTCATTCCAAAACTCTCCACCAGATCTCTCTTCGTTCACCCACTTCTCCACCGAGATCACACCCATGGACTCGCAAACCTCCCCAAAAACTCCCAAATCCGCATCCATGGAGACATCCACTCCAAAAGCGCCCTCCAAGTCTAGCCATTCGCGTATGTCGTCCAGTAGGGTCAGGATCCTAGGATCCCTGGAGATCACCGCCCTCTCTCTGTTGCCGCCTGCCGGCCAAGGGTGCCAGCCCCAGGCCGGCCAGCCTCACCCTGAGGCTGGGTGTCTCCCGGTTCGGCGAAGAGCATCACCAAGGGCTCTAGAGCAGGGGCCATCGTGCGCTCCTGCGTGCACAAGGGTTCTCTCCCCTAGAAAGGTTGTCACCAAGCGCGCGGGAACATCCTTCGCGAGTCGTGTCGCACAAGTCGCTGCCATCCAAGTGGTGCAGATCAACTCATCCACGTACTCCTCAGAGTACTCCCCCGCCAGTCCTAGCCCTCCACGCTATTGTGTGACCGGGGCCAAGGCTGGGCGAGGGAAGGTGCTCACCCCACTACTGGATCGCAGTGGTGTGGACTCCCCACCAGACACGGTGCGGCGCCACATCAAGCCACCACTGATCCGTGGTCCGCCGGAGATCCACGCCTACACGGATACCGAGGATGAAGACGACGATGAGGACAAGGAGCCCACCAACGTCGCATCTCTCCATGAGCAGCTCGTTGCCCTCCGGCTACACCTCAACAACATGGATGAGTGTGTAGCCGAGTCAGAGATCGAGAGGATGGAGTTGGGTGATAGGGTTGACACCCTTCGCAAGTCCGTTTGTTCAAAGATCAAACGTCTTGCGAAGGCGACCGGGAACGAGGATCTTTACCGATCCCCGGACCCGAAGTAGGTGCTAGGTCTAGTCCTAGGTTTAGATTTAGTGCTGCATTTAAATTCTTTTATTTCATTTGTTTAAGTTAATTTCAGTTGTATGCAGCAGCACCCCAATTTTCTTTGAATAAAAATAAAAAGAAAAGATGTTCCTCCTTGTGATCTTGTGGTTGGTGCACATGTGTGTGCCAACCACACCCCTGCTCTAATTTTTCACCGAGTGCATAGTGAATTCAAGTAAGGAGGACGACACCAACGCTCCTGAGAAATTCGAATGTATTCCGAGGGGAATTCAGGCCGGGCGGCCCACACCAGGCCGGGCGGCCTACATTCTCCGTCAATTTGACCGAGACACCTTTCCTGGAACTCAGCACATCGAGCCTGCACATTTGCAGAAGGGCCACAAAAATTGGCCACAGGTGCAGACTGAATCAGCATGAATACACGTACACGGCTATCACACCAAAGTCCTTTATGTGGTTGCATAAAGCGCTTCATCCCCCTGAAATAAAAAGAAGAAATATATATGAACGGCATTCCTGCCGATTCAGTAAAAAAAATGAATGAAAAGGGGAGAAATGAAGAATGCTTAAGTCAGTACCACTAAGGACATGTATCTCCAATCGCATCTGCATATAACCCGAGTGATGAACACCTTAACTACTGGGAGACATTATGTTTGCGCTTGCAATATGAATGTTTAAGATATGCAATCACCCTTACCTGAGCTCCTCATACTCCTGGAGAGAAAATGACAAGGCGAGTGAGGTTTGAAGAGGATGAGCGAATGAGTGGTTTGAGCAAAAGAGTAAGCCTTGAGTTTATCAAATCTCGAAAAACCTTCCAAGTACTACGAAGCAAGGGGTAGTTACAACCTTCATTGACTCATTCTGGAGATCAATGGGTACAGACGGCAGCGCTAGCCACCCGAAATCCAAGGTATGAAGAGAAAGTTTTGAAATAACACTTATGCATACCCGATCTTATGAACCCTGGACTTTGCTTGATCCTCAGGTTCTATTTGGACTCTTTTTGCTCGGGACGAGACGAGTCTACGTGTGGGGTCTGTTGGTGATCATTTTCAGTGAATTCTACCACCAACTTTCCTTTGGATTTCATACTTTCAGGACCATAATACCAATGTTTTAACTAACATTAATGAGTTCCACGAGTTTTGGTGCATCTATGATTTTAGGAACAAAACATACGAAATTGAGCCAAAACGGGAGAAATCCCAGGCCGGCCGGCCTGCCCCTATGCAATCTCATCATGCAACCCCTTGGAGACGGTCCTGAACACAAGATGAAGCAAATATCAAGTTCTCTACACAAGTGCCACAAGTTAAGACCGAAAGGTGTACACCAAGTCCAATTGGGTCTACTTTCAGTGACAAGATGATCAATCGGGACCCAAACCGATTTGAGAACAAATGTGCAACACGTGATCAACATGACAGAACAACGGACGGATGAGGCAAGTGTGGCAGAACCGCCTAAATTATCCCGGCTCAAGTGCGCAGGCCATCACCATAAAGGCAACATTAGCTTAAACGCACTTCAAACGGAACAATTTTTGGTCTGTTGGGTAACGTCCCGATACAACCACCGATTCTCGGATCGAACAAGCATACCCCGCACGAAGGCGAGTTCAGAGATATTACAACCACAATTATATAACACAGGCATAGTAAAGATTACAAACCAGTTCAAATGATTATTACAAAACCAACTTAAGTAAAATAGTTATACAAGCCATAAGTGTAAAGCTTCAGGGTTTAAACAGCGGAAGATGAAACACGACGACTACAACATGTCGCAAAAGTATACCAGGCTAGCCCAAGCATGGTATCACTCGTCATAGTCATTGCCGGTCGCAGACGTATCCCACTCTATGGACCAGCCAGGAGGCAACGAGCAAGGATAGGTCAAGCTAGCGATCTGATCCTCAAAACTCATACCTGAAAAAGGGTTTCAACAGCAAGGCTGAGTATTCTAATACTCAGCAAGACTTAACCGTCAACGGGTATAAGTAGCCCACTTTAGCTAGACTATGCAAGGTTTTGTGAGGCTCTGGCTTTCCTTTTTGCTGAAAAGCAATAAAGAGTACGTCCTTACTTTCAAGTTTTAGCTTTCAAGATTCTAGTTGATTAACCATTCTATGTAAGCAACTACTATTCAATCATGGTAGAACTTCTAAACAAACATCAAGATTGATCATAATATTGTTGCTCTTCTTACTCTGTGTGGCAAAGAGATCAAGCAGTCTCATTTCATCGTGAGAGGCGGACGATTCTGAATCGAAATTCAACCTTGCAAGGAAAACCTAACACACACGTTTGGAACACCGTCGGGTCGTTTCCAAACAACCGTTTGCCTTTCTTTCCGGCTCGTGGATAGGAACACTCTCCCCGACTACAGGGCTCCAAGGTCCACCCGTGCCCGGTCCACCCTTGTCCCTAGAAGTCGTAGTGTTGCGCAACATAAAATAAAACCTATCTCTAAGAGAGAGTGTTAGGTATATCCACTCCCCGGTCCAATCGGTTACTAGGCTTACCGCATACCATATTTACGGCATGTGGCTAGTACGTTCAAAAAACTTAACCAGCGCTACCACACACCGCGACCTTAGCAAGTTCATCAACACAGACGGGGTCTCACATAAGGTCATGATATCGATCACAACCCCGTCCGTCGTCCTTATATTGATAACAAAAAGTAAACAGGCAATTCCTATAAAGCTCGCGAGTGACAGGCAATCACTCGACTTTTACCGGTCCTATAAGCTTAGCAAGTAGTCGAACTCAAGTCTAGTGTTCAGTACATAGGTTCCTAGGATCATGCATCTAGGGTTTCAATTCAAATCCTAAGAACTGTAAATGCACAAGTAAGTAATAACAGTAAATGATAATAATTTGAAATATAGATTATGTCCGGGGCTTGCCTTCTCGGTAGTCGCTAACTATTTCAGCTCTAGGCTCTTCCGAACTTTGGTCCGGGGCTTCAGTTAGTTCAGCCGTGTTAACTTGAGCTTCGAGATCACCTCCGTCAGACTCTGGGATCAGCTCGTACGTCCCGTCCGATAAGGCAGTCGCGTCTATATGTAATGCAAGAACAACATTAAAAACATACATGGGCAATCGTTTATAGAGTAGTTAAATAACAAATTTAACTACACAAGGCATCATGATCAACAGCACAAGCAAGTTATACTAACATCATAAAATGAGTGGTGGTTGATTCCTATAGCATTTAACTCAAGGTTTGCTAATTAAATAAACAACTCAGATCACAAATAGCAATAAATTTAGCAAAAATTACCCTAAACAGAACATGAACAGACTAAGCTACCCTGCAAAAATCATGCCAAGACATGTAGCCAATTAATCACAAAAATTAATTCATTCAAACAACACCTAGCACAATCTTGAATTATACAGGTCAAAATATAGCAAAGCAGAGGCTCAAAAATTAACAACAGACCTACACAGGGATGATCTAGCTACTATGCATTAAATGCACTGAAATTTTACAAAAACACCCTCTACAAAAGCTATAATCAGAAATAACTATATAAAGGACCTAGCATAAAATCATAATTACACATATAACCTTTCACAATTACAAAAAGATCCTTTTTAAGAAATTCAAGCACATGATGCATATCAAACATACACAATTACTGTGCAGACACCTATTTAATTACTGTGCAAACACCCGGGGTGTTACAGCAAGCCACAGCCAGGCCGGCCGGCCTAGGTGAGGCCGGCCGGCCCCTAACCGCCACCGTTGAAGCCATGCAACCTCCACCGACCGCAAGACTCAGTCAGGAGCATCCAGGAGAAGGCGGTGGGAGATCCACAGCAATCCTAGGCCGGCCTATGGGAGGCTTGCTGGCCCCACCTGTCAACCTCTGGTGCTCTCCCTTGGCGTGGAAGTTAAGCACAACCGTCTTACCTGCTTGCAACTGTCGCCAAGCTTCATACCGACCCTGAAGCACTATAAATATAGCTCCACCTCTCACTTGTAACTTACACCATCTATTAGAGAAGAGTGTTCCATTGTGCTCTCTTTGTATTAGAATAGGGAGAGAGTGAGGTGAGAGCTTTGGTGAAAACCAAGCTAAAGGAGAGAACTCGAGTTCTCTCGGTCTTACTCCATATTTTGTATCCACCTCAGAGGAATATATCTTTTGAGTAAGTTCCTCATCTCAACTTCAGTTTCTCGCTGGCTTTCACTTTCTGCTTTAGTTACTTGTTTAATTAATTTCTTTGATCTGCGAGATCCTGAGTCTGCGTAAGTAGCAAGTTCTACTTATTTGAGGTTGCTTTCTATAAGTACACGGTAGGAGCAAGTAGCTCGATAGCTGTGGGCGTGGTGCCCAGTCTTGGCTAGCTATCTCGGGTTGTGTTCCACCCCACGGAACCATTGTGGTAGGCGGCAGGTGGTAACAGCCATGTCCGTCCCTCATAGTCCACCACGTTCGGGTGTTTTCATAGCAGTAGTTGCAGGTTGCCGTTGGACCCCCCTCTCATCCCTTTCTGAGGTCCTTTCTCTTCCAATTGCCGAAGCAGATCAAGTTAGTAGTTAGCTCGTCACTAAGTAGAATAGTAGTTTTTTTGGAGTTAGGCCCTCTTCCCTCTTACCTTTTCTCTTTTGGTGTGTCCGGTTGAGTAGTTATAGATTGGGTCGAAGCTTTACCATTCCTTGGATTCGATATCCCAGGTATACTCCTTGGTGAAGGCTACATCAGTCTCTGTATGCTTGCAGAGTAATTCGTTTAGGCTAAGGAGTGCCAACAACGACATAATTTGCGGCTCGGCGGGCGAGTCGCTCATGCTCCTTGTCCTTCGAGTAGGACTTGTTGTTGATGATGAAATCAAGGATTGGAGCTCGCCAATCTGGACCGGCGACGAGTACTTCCTGACCTAGGGCTGGCACTAGGTCAGGCTTTGTTGGAGGCTCCTCTTCGACTTTGATTGTGGGAGAGTTGAGGGCCTGTATGAAGACTCTGGCAGGGACAAGGGCCCGCTTGGAGCCCATCTTGGAGAGTACATTGGCTGCCATGTTGTAGTCTCGGAGGACGTGGTGGAACTCCATCTCCTTGCAGTAGGTGTCCATCTTCTCCTGGGAGCATTCCCAATCCTTGTTGACTTATTGTATGACGACTTTGGAGTCGCCGTAGGCGAGAAGCCTCTTGATGCCGAGGGAGACCGCGATCCTGAGACCACGGATGAGGGCCTCATACTCGGCTGCATTGTTAGTGGACTTGAAGAGTTGTTGCAGGACATATTTTAGCTGCTCACCTCTCGGAGAGATGAAGAGAATGCCTGCGACAGCACCGTAAAGGTTGAGGGCACCATCGAAGTACATGACCCTGTGCTCGGGTCGTTCGTCGGGAGGAGAATCCTGGATCTCTGTCCATTTGGTGATGAAGTCCGCCAGGTGATGAAGTCCGCCAGAGCTTGTGACTTGATGGTGGAGCGGGGGAGAAACTCGATTGATAGGGCCCCGAGTTCCACCGACCACTAGACAACTCGGCCGTTGGCATCTCTGTTGTGGAGTATGTCACCGAGTGGAAAGGAGGAGACCACCTTGATGTTGTGCACCTGGAAGTAGTGTCATAGCTTCCTTGACGTGATGAGGATCGCGTAAAGGAGCTTTTGTACTTGAGGACCGTGGGGTTCTTGTTGTGCCGGGGTGGACGATCGCCGCCTGGACGCGCCAGGTCATCGTCCCTCGGGCGAGGATGATCGACGGGATCGCGACGATCCTTGTGGCGATGGTGTGCACGCTCGGCGTCCTCCATGTCGGCGTGCTTGTTGACGACGGCCATCATGTCGGAGACAGTCTTGGGGTTGCTCTCGAACATCTTCCTCCATAGTTCGATGCTATGGAGGCCTTGGTGGAAGTGGTGGATCATGTCCCTGTCATCAACCTCCATAATCGTGTTACGGTTAGCAAAGTACCTCTTGATGTAGTCCCGTAGGGACACGGAGGGAAGCTGGGAGACACTAGCCAGATCCCATCTGGTTTTGGGACCCGGGCAGGCTGCTTGGTAGTACTGGACGAAGTCGGTGCAGAGGTCCTGCCAGCTATTGACCGAGCTGGCAGGAGGAGCTTCAAGCCAGTTAAGAGCCGGGTGGCTCATCATCACCGGGAAGTATGCCGCCATGATGTCGTTGTTGCCGTTGGCAGCTCGGACGGTGATGCAGTAGGTGCGCAGCCATGTCTTGGGGTCGGACTCACCATCGAATTTCTCGATGCCGACCGGCTTGAAGGTCGCGGGCCACTGGATGGCTCGCAACCTGTTAGAGAAGGCGGAGAAGCCGTTGAGGTCGTCCGCCGGGTTGTAGTCGTTGCCGCGAGGTTGATGATCACGGTTGTTGCGGTTGGCGCTGGGTATGTCGTACTCCTCGTCATATCGGCGGTGGCGCTCCCACTCGGTGGCGTCCCACTCGCATTGGCGGTTGTTTATGCGGGGTCGAAGATCGCGACAATCGAGGCGGGCGCGAAGATCTGGCTAATCGACCTCCTCATCCTGGTGGTGGGGGCGTACCGAGCGGTTGGAGCTCGATTGCGTACGGTAGTTGGAGTACTCCTTACTCAAGCCCTGGGTCTAGGCTGCAACATGGGCTTTTGCAATCTCAGGAGTTTGAGTAAGATTCTCGAATACCTGGAATACGGCGGCCATGTTTGCAGATGGCGTGGCGAAGACTTCATGGCTGTCGTAGTCCAGGACAAACTCGTTCTTGAGATTCCTGGGCCTTGGTGGAGATCCATGTGGAGGTGCAACCCGGGGGTTATGATGCTCGAAGTTCTCGAGGTCTTCTTCGCCCCGGTGGATGGTCTCTTCATTGGCCCGACGATCGGCGCGGAGAGTGTTGCGGTGAAGGCGATCTTGCCGATGTTGATCGTCCTTGCCGTCGAAGGACGTAGGCTGTCAGGGCTATTGCGGTTGGGCGGGAGGGTGTAGACGGTGACCTGATATTCGGCCTTAGGATGTTAGGGCGAACCAGATCGGATCTGTTCCGAGTCGGACTGATCCAACTCGGTGATGTGCAGATTACCCATGCGTACTCGGACCTGATCTAAGTACGCCGCCGAGTTGTTGTGGAAACCGTACAGTGCGGAGGCCGAGTCGCCTGGACGACCCAGCACGTTCTCGCCAAGTTGAATGCACTCGGTGATGGATCTGGTAATGCGATCTATCCCGGAGATAAGATCGGCGTTGGAGATGACAGGGCGACGTGTTGCCCTGGGGCGAATGATCGGAGGATCGTTAATGTCAAGTTCAGAAACTCAACGAGCGATGGAGCTTTGCGCCATCAGATCGGATCTGACGCTTGTGGAATTGCCGCTCTCGGTGCTCGAGGGGCTGGTGGGTGGGTTCCTGAGAACCATAGTTTCCGGGAAACTACCGGAGGTGAAGGAGAATCCGGCGGCGGCCTGCATCTGGATGCTGACGCTGGCGGAGAAGAAGACACCGGATCTTGACGCCATTGAACTCGCTACAAGGACTCCTAGGAAATCTCCCCTACCTGGCGCACCAACTGTCGGATTGCTTATCCGGCAAGTCCACCAGGGGTATGCCCGGCAGTAGATTTGTAGGTGAAGGGGGGATTCCGGAGCCAAGAGTTAGATAGTTGCGAGAAGACGCTAGGGTTTAGACAGGTTCGGGCCGCTCGAGAGAGTAATACCCTACGTCCTATGTTTTGTGTATTGTATGAGCTAGACGACGATGAAAGAATGAATTGTTTTCTATGGGTCTTCTCACGGCGCCTTTATAGGCCAGGTGCCGTGGGTTACAAGTAAGGGAGGATATCTACTCGGGTTGTTACATGGAATCAGGTCAGTTGCGATCCCTATATATCAGGAATCCTTATCCGTGCCTTGATCCTGATCCTCGGAGGAACCTTCCGACGTCCAGCCGAGTTCCTGTCCGCCAGGTAGCTGAGCAGAGTGGTCCTGCCCGAGTAGGTACCCAGTCGGGAGATAACTACTTGGTTGGGAGGTACCCTGGTGTACCTTCGTCAGAGGTACGCTGCTGAGGTCGATCGGCGATGGCAACGGTGTTGTCGGGGTCGCGCTTGTGTTTGCAGGCCTTGGAGGAGTTGGCGCGGTCGCGATTCTTGCCGTGGCAAGGTGGTCGATCGCCAGCTGGACGTGCCGAGTCGTCGCCCCTTTGACGAGGACGATCCTCCGGGTCTCAGCGATCCTTGTGGCGACGGCGGGTGCGCTCGGCATCCTCCATGTCGGCGTGCTTTTTGACGACGGCCATCATGTCGGAGACGGTCTTGGGATTGCTCTCGAACATCTTCCTCCATAGTTTGATGCTATGGAGGCCTTGGTGGAAGTGGTGAATAACATCCCTGTCATCAACCTCTGTAATCGTATTTCAGTTAGCAAAGTACCTCTTGATGTAGTCACACAGGGACTCGGTAGGTTGCTGGGAGGCGCTAGCCAGATCCCATCTGGTTTTGGGACCCGGGCATGCTGCCTGGTGTTGACGGCTCTTAAGTACCAAATCTAGGCCATCAACTCCTGCATCAATACATAAAATGTAAACATCAACATAGTGGTAGGTGTTTATTACTGATCATTTCCACGAGTGTTGGTAAATATTTGTATGCAGGTGAATTAAGAGAGAAAACTCACATCATGAGTAGGAAAACACACTCCACAGATCAAGGCAAAATGCACAACCGTGTATAAGTATCAAATGGCCCACTAGATAGCCTCACATGAGAAGGAATGCAGCCCACAAGCAAGGCGACACGTCATCAATCCATGGCAACACTTTCTCGACGAATCAGACGCATTCACGAGGATCCACGGGCCCACCAGAGCTACCAAACCACCTCAAGACAAGCCATGACCCACATAGATAACATGGGGGCCCAGCAAGCAGCCTACCAGACGAAAATGGGGCCGTTTGGCCACACTTTTCGGTCGGCCGACCAATGAGGTCGCCCGACCTAAGGTCGGCGCCTCTCGGGTCCATCTTCCATGTGTCAGCTCCTTGTGACATATCAAAGGCGGTTCTGATAGGCTTGGGGTGAAGTTACCGACTCAAGATATGCTAGGTGGCACAAGGAGAGGAGTTGAAGGCTTGGAGGAAGTCCACTCTCCCAATGCACCTCCCCCTTGCCACCCTCTATAAATACTAGGTGGGGGGCTCATATTTGAGACACACAACATCCATCAAGTGCTCAACTTCAAGCTTCCTCTTGTGTTTAGAGTTGTGTTAGCTTAGGGAGAGGGTAGAGGTACTCAGGAGGGGCGCCGGTCTTCGGCGTTCTTCTCCATTTTGTACCTCTACGAGAGTGAGAGATAAGTTCGGGAGAAGCGCCGGGGTGTCGGCTCTCTGCTCCCAGCTTGTACCTCTACGGATGCTGCTACATTCTTCAGGTTTAGTAAGTATTCGTGGTTCCTATCTCTAGTTTTATACTTGGTATAGTATATGCTAGTAGTGCTTGTAGTTGAGTGAGATCAGTTCTCTTACTCGCGGGTTCGTCGCTCTGTATTCATACAGAGTGCTGTAGTTTGGTATGGGAGATAATACGTAGTTAGACTGCAGTAGTAATCAATAGCGTAGGCATGATGTCTAGGCTAAGGGTTATCCTTCGTTTGCCTTATATCCCACGGTTTAGTAGAGGTAGTCCGTAGGTGGTGACAGCCCTATTGGTCCTTCGTAATCCTCCACGTTCGGATATAATGTAGAGCTGTTGGCCGGAGTCGACTGGCAGTCCAGTTGTAAGCCGGTGCCCGAAGCGAGTATTGTGCCCGAGAGATTGACCTTTAACTCAGCAGTAGCACTATCTTAGGAATTCTCTCTACCCTTCTACCTATCTTGGTGTGTCCTTGGACCGATTAGAATAGAAGAGAGTGCACACACGTTCCCTGTGGATTAGATAACCATTGGAATACTCTGAGGTGAAAGCTACAACGGTATCCGTGCGCTTGCGGATTTATTCATGACGCTAAAATACCCAACACCTGGTAGTACTGCACGAAGGCGGTGCAGAGGTCCTGCCAGCTGTTGACCGAGCCAGCAGGAAGAGCTTCCAGCTAGTTGAGAGCCTGACGGCTCATCATGACTGGGAAGTACACCGCCATGATGTCGTTGTTGCCGTTGGCAGCTCGAACAGGGATGGAGTAGGTACGTAGCCACGTCTTGGGGTCAGAGTCGCCATCGAACTTTTCAATGCCGACCGGCTTGAAGGTCGCGGGCCATTGGATGGCTCGCAACCTGTCGGAGAAGGTGGAGAAGCCGTCAATGTCATTCACCGGGTCGTACTCATTCTCGCGCGGTTGATGATCGCGGTTGTTGCGGTTGGGGCCGGCTACGCCATACTCCTCATCGTAGCGGCGGCGACACTCCTGCTCGGCAGCATCTCGCTCGCGGTGCCGGTTGTTGATGCGAGGTCGTAGGTTGCGGCGGTCTAGGCGGGTGTGAAGATCCGGCTGGTCAACCTCCTCGTCCCGGCGATGGGGGCATACCGAGCGGTTGAAGCTCGATTGCGCCCGGTAGTCGGAGTACTGCTTCCTCAAGTCCCGAGTCTGGGCTGCTGCAACGTGTAGACGAGTACGGGCTTTTGCAATCTCAGGAGTCTGAGGAAGATTATTGAATACCTAGAATACGGCAGCCATGTCTGCAAATGGGGTGGCGAAGACTTCATGGCCGTCGTAGTCCAGGACAAACTCAATCTCGAGGTTCCTAGGCCTTGGTGGAGATCCGCGTGCTCGTGCAACCCTGGGGCAGCAACGTTCGTGAGCCACGAGGTCGTCTTCGCCCTGTAAGATGGCCTCATCATTAGCCCGGCGTTTGGCACAGAGAGTGTTGCGGTGGAGGCGATCTACTCGATGTTGATCGTCCTCGCCGTTGAAAGACTCAAAGTCGAGAGAAACAATGGAGATCTAGCGCCGACCATCGGGGTTGTTGAGGTTGGGTGGGAGGGTGAAGACAACGACCTCGTATTCGGCCTCAGGATGCGAGGGTGAATCAGATTGGATCTGTTCCAAGTCAGACTGATCCAACTCGGTAATGCGCATATTCCCCATGCGTACCCGGACCTGATTCGAGTACACCGCTGAGTTTTTGCGGAGACCGTAAGGTGCCAAGGCCGAGTCGCCTAGGTGACCCAACTCATTCTCGCTGAGTTGAATGCACTCGGCAATGGATCTAGTAACGCGATCTATCCTAGAGATAAGATTGTCATTGGAGATTGTGGCAGACCACCAAAATTAATCTGGCTTAAGTGCGTTAACCATTACCATTAAAAATGAAATAGTCAACACACACTTTCAACGGAGTAATATGACAGTCTGTCGGGTAAAATCCCGATTAAACCACTGTATTTCGGATCGAAACAACACACCTCACTCGAAGGTGAGCCCAGAAATTACAATAGCCATAACTTTTATAACATAAACTTCAATAGTAAATGTTATTACAAAATGAGTTTGAGAATTCAAATAGGATACCTTAGAGATTTGAAAGTAGATAAGTTCTTCAGAGTTAATAAACAGCGGAAAAGATAACGATATCTAGCGACTATATATGACATCATGATGAAGCCCGTACATGACGTCAATTTGTGGCAGAACTGCCAAAATTAATCCGGCTTAAGTGCGTTAACCATTAGCATTAATAATGAAATAGTTAACACGCACTTTCAACGGAGTAATATGACAGTCTGTCGGGTAAAATCCCGATTAAACTACTGTATTTCGGATCGAAACAACATACCTCACTCGAAGGTGAGCCCAGAGATTACAATAGCCATAACCTTTATAACATAAACTTCAATAGTAAATGTTATTACAAAATGAGTTTGAGAATTCAAATAGAATACCTTAGAAATGTGAAAGTAGATAAGTTCTTCAGAGTTTATAAACAATGGAAAAGATAATGATATCTAGAGACGATATATGACATCATGATGAAGCCCGTACATGATGTCAATTTCACCAAGCATTGCAAAAGATCACCTGAAAACAAAGTTAAAAGCAAGACTGAGTATGCTAATACTCAGCAAGGCTGACCTGACTAAGGGTATATAATATCCTTTTAACTAGACATGCAAGGCTTGTGAAGGCTCTGGGGTTTTTTTTGCTGAAAAGCAACAAAGAGTAGGTCCTTAATTTCAAGTTTTAGCATTCAGATTCTAGTTTCATTAGTCATTCTAGGTTTGCACCTATCTATTCAAATATGGTAGGGATATTAATTGCATTCAACCAGATTGAGTATCATTGTTCCACTTTTTACTCTATGTGGCAAAGGGATCAAGCAGTCTCAATATCCGCAAGAAACGGATGATTCTGAATCAAATTTCCAACCTTGCAAGGGTAAACCTAACACACATGCTTGGAGCACTGAAGAGTCACTCCCAAGCAATTGTTTGCTTCTCATTCCGATTCACGGATCAGGGCCACTCTCCCCGAGTACAGAGAACCGCTCTTCTCTGCACTCATTGTCGATTGCGCAACCTATCATAACTTTCAACATAAATTAATTTCCTATCTCTAAGAGAGAGTGGGGGAGTATGTCTATTTGCCGGGCCGAGGAGTTACTAGGCTTACCGCGTAGCATATTTACGGCATGTGGCTAGTACTTTCAAACGCTTAACCACCGCTACCACACACTATGGTCTTATCAAGTTTTATCAACACAGACGGATTTCCACCATGAAACTTGTATCCCAATCCGTCCATGGTCCTTATAGTGATTACAGGAAGTAAACAATCAACTCCTATAAAACTCGCGAGTGACAGGAAATCACTCGACTTTTACCGGTCCTACTAGCATAGCATCTATCCGGACTCAGATCTAGTGTTCAATCAATAGGTACCTAGAATTATGCATCTAAGGTTTTCATTCAACTCCAATAACTTAAATGCACAAGTAAATAATAACAATAAGTGGCATAATTTAAAATAATAGGATTATGCACTGGGGCTTGCCTTCAATAGAGTCTATAGAGTTAGTAAGCTTTAGCTCTTCCAAATCGGAGTTCGGGACTTCAATTAATTCCATAATGTTTGGCCTGGACTTTGGAAGTATCCTCGTCTGGTTCCTGGATGAGATCGTACGTTCCGTCGACTAGCGATGTAACTTCTATATGCAATGCAGTAGTTGGATTTAGTGAAGTTCTTAAGTATAGATTTCCTTCACTAAAGAGTTATTATCCAATAAAGTAAACATTTAAGACTAAGCTTAAAAATATTACTTTACTGGGCAATCGTTTATAGAGTAAAAGTAAACATAAAAGACTTCATAAAATAACATGGCTGGCTACTCTAAGTAGCCTAGAATGATTTCATACAAATCCAGAGTTTAAATTCAAAGGAAGTCAAACGACTTAGATCTTAATGCAAACAAGGCATGACTCTGTAGTCAATCATTTTAACCTAAACTTGGTATACATTGGTGGAGTAGTACTTTACAAAAAAAACCCAACTAGAGGAGCATGATTACATTCACATGGCAACTAGGGTGGGATTTATGTCTATCTAAGACATGATTAAAGAACAAATAACAAACCTTACACTATAAAGTAGAACAAACATTCTAAATTAGGCATATTAAGATTTATTCATAACTCAAGTTTCAAAAAGGTTTTGAAATTTCACGAGTATGAGATATTACTCAAAGTAGATTTCAAGAATAAATTTATAAATTTCCATGGTAAGGAAATATTAATTATGAATCTAATTCTACATTCAAGGCAAAAATTAAAAACCTAAGCTAGATACAAGTAAAATTCTTCAAAATTTTACCATGAACTACTAGTAATTAGTAGAGCCCATGGTAAAAATATGACCTTAAGGAATCAACAAAAACATGCTTTAATAAAATAAACAGGAGCATATGCTAGAAATAAACAAAGCACATGAAATAATAAGCAAAAATCAAGTATTGGGGCCACAAAATTTACACAAGATTATACATGGTAAAAGGATGCTAGGTTCCAAAAATCAAGCATAACAAAGCTATGGTTAAAAAGATATAAATAAAATACCCATTTGCTATCAATTAAACTAGAGCACACAATATAAGGTTTTGATACAAACTTTAGTAGCCAAAGTTATAGATCTAGTTAAGAGGAACACAACAAAATTTATTTGGCATTTTTCTGATTTCTCCACCATTTTCTAGGATTTTTCAAAATTCACAAGAAAAACATAAAAGGATTCTGGACTTTTTGCAAAGAAGACCCTAGAAAGAATTCAAATAAAGCAATCAAGTCCTCAGTGCCATGGCCAGCACTGGGGGCTCTATCGGGCCAAATTCCGGTGAGCTCCCTCACTGGGGGTGGGGGCTTGGCAGGGGAAAAGCAAGAGGGCTCAAGGGCTACCTCTAGGTGGCTTCGGGGTGAGGAGTGATGGCCAGAAACGGCGGGGCCACGGCGAGCGGCGGTCGGCGGTGGTCCTGCTCGCCGGCGGCGGCGTTTCAGTGAGGCAAGGAAGGAATGGCTGGACTCAAGAGCTTTGCTAGGATGAGGTGAAGCTAGTGGTGGTGGTGGTTTAGGCAAAGCGGGGCTGAGGAGGCGCCACGGCGAGGTGACTTCGCCAGCGTTAATGGCGGGACGGGGCTGCGTTGGGCTTGTGCACGTGGGAGGGGAGTTCGGCTCTATTTATAGGCGCAGGGAGGAGAGGGAAGAGCGAGCTGAAGGATAAGCGTGGCAGACCAGCAAGCTAGGGGCAGGTGCTGGCTCGGCAGCGCCGCTGCTTGGTTTCCAGGGGCGGCCGGCGATGTGCGCGAGAAGGGCGGCGTGGCGCTGAGAGCAAGGGCCAGGAAGGGGAGGGGTGGGGTCGAGGAGAACCAGAGTGGGCTGGGTGGCGAGGTTGGGGCGGCGCGAGGCCAAATCGGCGGCAGTGAAAGGACGGCGGCGCCCCTGTTTCACAGAGAAGGAAGAAGGAGATTTCCAGGGATTGTTTTGCAAAAAAAAGAAAAAGGCGAGGGGGTTTTCTGTAAACATAAAATTTCCTGTTGATCTAGGGTTCAAATGAAAAAGTGTTCAACATGAAAGTTGTGTAGTTTTTCAAGATCTACAACTTTCATGTTGTGCAAAAATTCACTAGATCAAAGGATTTGAAATTATTTTGAAATTCACCAAATCTTTTTAAATGCAAAAGAACACAACTTAAGTTTTAAAATTGCAAGGGTAGTCTTAAGCTTAAAAATAGCTTTTTATGAGGGTAAAAGTGAAAAACAAACTATGCATTTTAACCCCTCATAAAATTTGAAATTTTTGCCTTTTGCAAAACTATTTTGTAAAAAGGACTCTGCACTTTTCAGAATTACAAAAATATCCTTGCTAAGGAAATCATGGTTTGAATTTTTAAATAAACATTAACACAAAAATTATATTTTTATCCCATAAAACCTGGTTTGTCACAGAGATGGCGGAGCGGCATGTCACCCTGGGGTGAACGATCGGAGGATCGTTGATGTCGAGTTCGGAAACTCGACGAGCGATGGAACTTTGAGCCGTCAGATCGGATCTGACGCTTTTGGAATTGCCGCTCTCGGTGCTGGTGGGTGGGTTCCTGGGAACCGTAGTTTCCAAGAAACTACTGAAGGTGAAGGAGAATCCGGTGGTGGCCTGCATCTGGACACTAACGCTAGCGGAGAAGAAGACGCCGGATCTTGATGCCATCGAACTCGCTGCAAGGACTCCTGAGAAATCTCCCCTACCTGGCGCGCCAACTGTCGGATTGCTTATCTGACAAGTCCACCAGAGGTATGCCCGGCGATATATTTCTAGGTGAAGAGGGGATTTTGGAGCCAAGAGTCGGATAGTTACGTGATGACGCAAAGGGTTAGATAGGTTCGGGCCGCTCGGAAGCGTAATACCCTACGTCCTGTGTTTGGTGTATTGTATGAGATAGACGATGATGAATTGAAGCGTTTTCTATGGATCCTCTCACGGGCCCTTTATAGTCCAGGTGTCGTGGGTTACAAGTAAGGGAGAATATCTATTCGGTTTGTTACATGGAATCAGGTCGGTTGAGATCCCTAAATATCCAGAGTCCTTATCCGCGCCTTGATCCTGATCCTCGGAGGAACCTTCCGACAAACAGCCGAGTGCCTGTCCTCCGTGTAGTCATGCAGAGTAGTCTGGCAGAGTAGGTACCCAGTCAGGGGATAACTACTCGGCTGGGAGGTACCCTAGTCTACCTCCGTCAGACACTTTTACCAATTAAGGACTAAGTGCGTCTCTTGGCTCCTCTTGAGAACTTTGTCCAAATTCTCAAGGCATTGATCAAAATCCTTGCTGTAGACTGAGAAGTCATCCATGAATACTTCCATGATGTTCTCAATCAGGTCCAAGAAGATCGCCATCATGCACCTTTGAAAGGAAGCCGGAGCGTTGCATAGACCAAACAACATACGTTGGTAGGCGAATGTACCATAGAGGCAGGTGAAGGTAGTCTTACTCTGGTCATCAGGATGAATAGGATTTGATGATGACCAGAGTATCCGTCGAGGTAGCAAAAGAATGAGTGTTTTGCCAACCGTTCAAGCTTCTCATCAATGAAGGGGAGAGGGAAGTGATCTTTCCAGGTGGCCTTGTTGAGCTTCCGGTAATCGATACAAATCCTCCATCCGGTAACTGTCCTCTGAGGTATGAGCTCATTTCTCTCATTTTGGACAACTGTCATGCCTCCCTTCTTTGGGACTACTTGAACTGGACTGACCCACTCACTATCTTGTACGGGGTATATGATACCCGCGTGTGGTATCTTAAGCACCTCTTTCTTGATTACCTCCCTCATTGCATCATTAAGCCGCCGTTGATGTTCTCTGGACGGCTTATGTTCTGGCTCCATAGGAATGCGATGGGTGCATAGATTGGGGCTGATCCCCTTCAAGTCTTGGAGAGAATATCCAATGATGGACCGATATTTCTACAGGACTGCAACGAGCCGCCAAGTCTCACTCTCCGCCAGCTTATCACTAATGATGACTGGCGTGGCTCTATTGTTGTGGAGGAATGCATAGTTCAGACTAGGAGGCAGCGGCTATAGCTCAGGAAGAGGAGGTTGCGGTGTCTCCTCTTCGTTGAGCTTACTCTTGCTGTCCAGATCTATTTCCTGGGTGAAGTGTGAGACATCCACTTCAAGAATGGGCTGAGTTTGCTCTTCTTGACTGATGTTCACTACTTCCTCAAATGGGTCTTGCTCTACTGGGATTCTTTCTTTGCCAACCTTAACCTCGAGGGTCGCTCGGTCTCTATTTGGGTTGACAAGTGGTTCTATTGGCCGCCCTATCTGTTGGATTGCTTATCTGGCAAGTCCATCAGGGTTATGCCCGGTGGTAGATTTGTAGGTGAAGAGGGGATTCCGGAGCGAAGAGTCGGATGGTCACGTGATGACGCAAAGGATTAGACAGGTTCGGGCTGCTCGGAAGTGTACTACCCTACGTCCTGTGTTTTGTGTATTGTATGACACTACTACAAAGTTCTATTAACTGAGTCGTTTTAAAATTGCCTCAGAGGCGGGCATATTAAAAAACCGCCTCGGTTAATGCCTTTGATTAACCGAGGCAGTCATTTTTTATTAATCGAGGCGGTAAAAAAACATCTCTCAAAATCGATCAACAGAGGCGATCATCATTAAAATAACCGCCTCGGTTAATAGTCCTATTTTCGGAGGCGGTCACCTTATAACAGTCCGCCTCGGTTAATAGACTAAGGCCAGACGAGGCCCATCTGAGCCCAATTGTCGAGAAGGAGTATATAACAGAGCAAAACCCTAACTCCCTCGCACTCCCTTCCCTCTCCCAGCCACAACCCTCTCCTCTCTCTCTCTCTGTCTCTCTCTCTCTCACACACACACGGCGGCAACCCTGCACTCCGCCCTGCACGGCGGCGGCCTCCGTCCCCTCAATCCGGTGCTCCTCGATGGCGGCCCTCCCTCCAGCACTCCCTCCCTCCCTCACCCTCGCAGATCTGGCGGCCCCCTCCCCACCCTTGGCGACGGCGGCCCGGAGTGGGTTCGTGGCGTGGTGGGCCTCGGCGGGCAGACCCGACGGTAGTCCGCGGGCGGAGGGCTCAGTGGCGGCTCCTAGCCATGGATCTAGGGGGCGCCCCCAGTGGCGGGCCTCGACGGCTGCTCCCGGCTGCGGATCCAGTGGGCAGTCCCCGGCCATGGATCTAGGGGCGGCTCCCGGCTCCAGGCCACGTATCCAGCGGTGAGTGCCCCGTGCGGCGGGCTTCGGCGGTCCGCGGGCAGTGGGGCTCCGCGGCGGCCCCCGACCGTGGGATCTGGGGGCGGTGCTCAGCAGCGCACACCCCCAGAGGCGGGGCTCGGCGGGTGTCGGATTGCTTATCCGGCATGTCCACCAGGGGTATGCCCGGCGGAAGATTTGTAGGTGAAGGGGGGATTCCAGAGCCAAGAACAAGATGGTTGCGAGATGACGCTAGGGTTTAGACAGGTTCGGGCCGCTTGGGAGCGTAATACCCTATGTCCTGTGTTGTGTGTATTGTATGAGCTTGATGATGATGAATGATGTGGATGAGATGTGCTCTATGGGTCCCCTCACGTCGCCTTTATAGGCCAGGTGCCGTGGGTTACAAGTAAGGGAAGATATCTACTCGGGTTGCTACATGGAATCAGGTCGGTTAAGATCCCTAGATATCTGGAATTCATATCCGTACCTTGATCGTGATCCTCAGAGGAACCTTCCGACATCCAGCCGAGTGCCTGTCCACTGGGTAGTCGTGCAGAGTGGTCCTGGCCGAGTAGGTACCCAGTCGGGAGATAACTACTCGGCTGGGAGGTACTCGGATGTACCTCCGTCAAGCCCCCTTGTGCTAAAGAGCTTGAGCCGAATCTTGATGGTTGACTTGTGCAAAGTTCTTCGGGACTCATGATGATGTTTGACTCCCTTCAGTCTTCAACGGGATGCGCCCCTTGGCGCACCTGTTGGGTGCAGCCCCCGAGCCTCGAAAGGTTTCGAAGAAGCTTTTCAAGCGTTAATAAAGAAGCCTTGTTTGCCTGAATTCCCGAGTTGCCTGAGCACTCAGTATGTCATGCTGCCTTGCCGCTTTGCCAATCATTCGCCAGACCGGGTCCACCTGACTCTAAAGTCATGGCGTCCAGCCCCTAAGCAGGGTCACTGGCGGAGTCGCGAAGACACGCCGAGTGGTTGCGGCGCCCAGCCCCAGAGCAGGGTCGCTGGCGGAGTCATGGTGACACGCCGAGTGGTTGCGGCGCCCAGCCCCCGAGCAGGGTCGCTGGCGGAGTCGCGGAGACTTGCCGAGTGGTTGCGGCACCCAGCCCCCAAGCAGGGTCGTTGGCGGAGTCGCGAAGACACGCCGAGTGGTTGCAGCGCCCAGCCCCCGAGCAGGGTCGCTGGCAGAGTCGCGGAGACGCGCTGAGTGTTAGCGGTGCCCATCCCCCGAGCAGGGTCGCTTGGCGGAGTCGTGGAGGCACGCCGAGTGGTTATGGCGCCCAGCCCCCAAGCAGGGTCGCTGGTGGAGTCACGGAGATACGCCGAGTGGTTGCGGTGCCCAGCCCCCGAGCAGGGTCGCTGGCGGAGTCGCGGAGACACTCCGAGTGGTGGCGGCGCCCAACCCCCGAGCAGGGTCGCTGGCGGAGTCGCGGAGACATAACGAGTGGTAGCGGCACCCGATAGTTTGTATTTTTACTGTTGGTCTTTACTGCAACGGGCAGAAAGTTACCGTTGACGGCCCGCTCCTTGCCGAGTACGACTCGGGTTGTTTCTAGAAAGTCGATTCAAATTCCACCCGATCTTCGGGGTTGCCGTTGCACGTGTGTCTGATCCTCTTTAAAAGGGGAAGGGCCTGGCCCATGGAGGGCTACCCGTTCCCTCGCCTTCTTGCTCTTGCCTTCTTGCCTCCTCGCTGGCGATCGCCCCCTTCGCATTCCTGTAGATCCGATCGCCGCCACCTAGAATGGCCAGCGAGTCACCGAAGTCTTCCTCCTCCGCGTCGGGGAGATCTTGGGGTGGAAGTGCTGCTTCGGGGAGGACTTCCCGATAGAGGACCAGCCGGAGACGTTGGTCTTCCGCTCCTTCTACGAGAAGGGCTTCGCCTTGCCCGCGGGGGCCTTCTTCCGCGGGCTCCTTTTCTTCTACGATCTTGAGGTAACACATCTCAAGCTGAACTCCATCGCGCAGATCGCGACCTTCATTCACCTGTGCAAGGCATTCCTAGGAATCGCCCCGCACTTCAATCTGTGGCGGGCGCTGTACCACATGAAGGGGTACCCGTCCGCCGCCCGCCGCAACGTGGTGGGCGGCGCCGCCTTTTCCCTGTGCTAGGGCCGATCGTACCCAGCCCTGGAGCTCCACGACTGCAACAAGGGGTGGCACAAGGAGTGGTTTGTGGTGTCGAACCCGGCTCCTTGTCTGCCTGCCCGCACCAGCCACGCACCAGACTCTCGCGCGTGCTGGGAAGAACTGCCGACCGAGGAGGAGATGGTCTAGGTAAATCTCCTTCTCAACGAGATCGCCGGCCTGTCGGCCCAGGGGCTGACGGGCGCCGTGGTGGCCTTGTCCTTCAATTAGCGGCTGGTGCAGTCGATTCGGGATAGGGTGCACCCCGGCTTTGAGTACTGGGGTCGCCCACATCATGCAGGGGGCGATCCGTGACAGAGGGTGCCAAAGGCACATTGCTTGAAGCGGCCGACCAGAGCCGTGAGTCTTCTTCGTCTTTCTATGTTGTTCTATTTTTCTGTTCCATGTTGTTCTGTCTTTGCCTTGGAGTCGTTTTTACCCTGCTTTCCGTATGCGGCGCACCTGTTGGGTTGTAATAAACTCAGATACTCTTCTTGCCTGCAGGCTAAAGTTTTGGAGTATTGGTCCCCTGCTCCCCTGCCAGAAGGGGATGTCGATAAGAATGCCGCCGCCCCAGCCAATCTGAAGGAACCGGAGGCGGCGGAAATGGAGGCGTCGTCCGATTCGTCCGTCGGGCTCCTCACCCGCCCGCGTCGGCGCGGCGGAGGAGGAGGCAGGCCATACGGAAGATCCCAGCCTCAAAGGCCGGCATGAGGGGAGCCCTGCCCAAGGGCACCCATGTCACGGCCTTGAGGTTGGGGAGCGAAGAGTTGGGGCGGATGATGCCCCCCCAGTTATCTAGTGGCGGTGCTGGCGCCGGCGTCGCCCACGTGGAGGAGGGCGAAGCAGCCCTGGGACTGATGCGTGTTGGGTCTCCCCTGCTCGTGGCCTGATCACAGCCGACGGTCGCACCGTTGAAGCTGACGTTCAACGTGCGCCACAGCGGGGGGTGAATAAATCTGGATTGTAGTCCTTTTGTTATGTTTCGATACTGAATTGTTCTTTGACACTGCCAATTTTTGAATTTTGTAGGAAGAGGAAGGCGGAGGAGTCCGCTGATGAGACCCATTGGGTCGAGGCGGCTATATCCCCTCCGTCGGCGGGGAGCCCACCACGGACCCGCGCCTATCTAGAGGCGGTGCGGGAGGAGGAGGAGGTGATTGCGGAGGCCGGGAGGACCACAACCGAGGATGCTGAGAAGGCGGCAGCTGACGGTCACTAACAACCTATTTTGACAGTCAACTCCTGCACAAAAATGAACCATAATGTGGAATGAAAGCTAGGATAGACTTATTTACTAGCGAATTCCACAGATGATGTTCTAGAATGTGTGTAGGTGGTTTTTAGCTATTTTTGCAGCATAATGGTGTGGCATGATGTTCTAGTGAATCAGGACGCAACACGTGTCAGAACATGGATTAGAGGGCCTACCAGAGCAAGAAACTGACATACCAGAGGCTAATACCCATGCCATTGACAAGTGGTCCCAAGAAGTAACCCACAAACCAAAAGGGAAGGTCGGTGGGCCCACTGGGTGGCCGGCCGACCACCCTGGTCGGCCGATCAGCCTGTGGGCCCCACCGACTTAACCTTGCCACATGGAGGAAGCTCATTGGATGCCTATGTCGGTTTGGAGAGGATCAGCTGCAGAATGGACTCCCCTTGGCCGTGGCTCCCTCCTATAAATATAAAGGGGGTGGAGAAATGAAAAACACAACACACCCAACTCAACTCACCTTTCTCCCTTGGAGCTTGAGGCCTTCATCCTAGATGCTTAGGTAGACTAAGAGGTGTAGAAGAAGAGGAGAGTGAGGAGGAGCCGGGGGAAGTGCCGGGGTTGTCAGCACTCTTCTCCGCTTGTACCTTGACGGATGCTTATTCGGTTGTAAGTCTTCGAGACTTTCTTATTTAGAATTAGAGTTTAGATCGCAAGTTATCATATTTGCCTTATATTAGTTGATGTGTATGCTTAGAGAGTAGCATTTGATCTTAGCTTAAGACCCCGGATAGAAAAGGGTGGTCTTGGCCAGGGCTAAGGTTAGTAGGGCTAAGGTCAGTTGTCTGCTAGTCCCACGATTTGTCGAGGTAGCCGGTAGGTGGTGACAGCCCTATTCGAGGCCTAGTAATCCTACATGTTCGGATATTGGATAGAGCACGTATTACTGGAGCTATCGGCTTTTATAAGCTGGTCGAAACCAGTAGCTCGAAGTATAACGATGACATGATCTCTTCTTCTAGGCATAGATTCTAGATCTTAGAAAGTCCTCTCTTCAATCTTTTCTACACTAGCGTGTGTGTCCTTGGATGAGCCTGAACCCGTAGATAGTGTACTCACGTTCCCCAGTGGATACGATACCCTGGAATACTCTTGGGTGAAAGCTACAGCAGTATCCGTGCGCATACCCTGGAATACTCTTGGGTGAAAGCTACAGCAGTATCTGTGCGCTTGTAGATTTTATTCGTGGCGTTACAAAGTACCAACAAGCTTTTTGGCGCCATTGCCGGGGAACGGTAGCTACATTATCTTCAGACTCTGTCGTCCTCGTATCTTCTTTTTTCCTTTTCCTTGATTCTACCTCAACCCCCGTTACTCATGGAGCACCTATCCCTTTTACAGCTCTCTTCACCCAAGAGCGAGTTCTATGAGCCAGTAGCCTCTGCTGACCCATGTTGACGGCTCTTAAGTACCAAATCTAGGCCGTCAACTCCTGCATAAATACATAAAATGTAAACATCAACATAGTGGTAGGTGCTTATTACTGATCATTTCCACGAGTGTTGGTAAATATTTGTATGCAGGTGAATTAAGAGAGAAAACACATATCATGAGTATGAAAAACAACTCCACAAATCAAGGCAAAATGCACAATCGTGTATAAAGATCAAATGGCCCTCTAGATAGCCTCACATGAGAAGGAATGCAGCCCACAAGCAAGGCGACACGTCATCAATCTGTGGCAACACCTTCTCGACGAATCAGACACATTCACAAGGATCCACGGGCCCACCAGAGCTACCAAACCACCTCAAGACAAGTCATGACCCACATACATAACATGGGGGCCCAGCAAGCAGCCTAACAGACGAAAATGGGGCCGTTTGGCCACACTTTTCGGTCGGCCGACCAATGAGGTTGCCCGACCTAAGGTCGGCACCTCTCGGACCCATCTTCCACGTGTCGGCTCCTTGTGACATATCAAAGGCGATTCTGATAGGCTCGGGGTGAAGTTACCGACTCAAGATATGCTAGGTGGCACAAGGAGAGGAGTTGAAGGCTTGGAGGAAGTCCACGCTCCCAATGCACCTCCCCCTTGCCACCCTCTATAAATACTAGGTGGGGAGCTCATATTTGAGACACACAACATCCATCAAGTGCTCAACTTCAAGCCTCCTCTTGTGTTTAGAGTTGTGTTAGCTTAGGGAGAGGGTAGAGGTACTCAGGAGGGGCGCCGGTCTTCGACGCTCTTCTCCATTTTGTACCTCTACGAGAGTGAGAGAGTAGTTCGGGAGAAGCGCCGGGGTGTCGGCTCTCTACTCACAGCTTGTACCTCTACGGATGCTGCTACATTCTTCGGGTTTAGTAAGTATTCGTGGTTCCTATCTCTAGTATTTTACTTGGTTTAGTAGATGCTAGTAGTGCTTGTAGTTGAGTGAGATCAGTTCTCTTACTCGTGGGTTCGTCACTCTATATTCATACAGAGTGCTGTAGTTTACTACGGGAGCTCATACGTAGTTAGACTGCAACAGTAATCAATAGCGTAGACGTGGTGTCTAGGCTAGGGGTTATCCTTCGTTTGCCTTATATCCCACGGTTTGTTAGAGGTAGGCCGTAGGTGGTGACAACCCTATTGGTCCTTTGTAATCCTCCACGTTCGGATATAGCGTAGAGCTGTTGGCCGGAGTCGACTGGCTGACTAGTTGTAAGCCGGTGCCCGAAGCGAGTATTGTGCCCGAGAGATCGACCTTTAACTCAGTAGCAGCACTGTCTTAGGAATTCTTTCTACCCTTCTACCTGTCTTGGTGTGTCCTTGGACCGATTAGAATAGAAGAGAGTGCACGCACGTTCCCTGTGGATTCGATAACCCTTGGAATACTCTGAGGTGAAAGCTACAATGGTATCCGTGCGCTTGCGGATTTATTCGTGATTCTAAAATACCCAACAAGCTTTCTGGCGCCGTTGCCGTGGAACGGTCGCTGTATCTTTCTTCGTACCTAATCGTCCTCGTATCTTTTCCTTTTGTTTCCTTCTACCTTCACCCCCGCTATCCATGGGGAAGCTGTCCTTTAAGAGCTTCTCTATTCTACGGAATTTATTCCATATCATCTTCAATTTTCTTTCTGCTACCTCAACCCCCGCTACCACGGAGCAGCCTTCCATCCGAGACTTTTCTGCTCCTATGGGCGAGTTCCTTGAGCCACAGCTCTCTGAGCACCCAATCCTTTCATCCGGCTATGAACTCCGTCCCGACCTTATCGCTATGGTTCGGGAGCTTTCCTTCTCTGGGTTAGATAGCGAAAACCCATACCTATAGAAGGAATCTATTGGTGCGGCTTGAGCCAGATTTTTACTTTTAGTAAAATCCGGCCCTGTCTTATCGTTACCCGATTATGTGTTGCTTGAACACTTTTACTCGGGGCTCGACATGGACTCCGCATCTTACCCTGACATGACCGCTGGAGGGTCTTTTGCCCACAAGACTCTAGCCGAAGGCATGGAAATCTTAGAAATTATCAGCGAGAACACTTCCTTCATAGCTGAGTCTACACCCTCTCAAGAATAGCGCAAGTCAAGTGATGAGGACATTCTAGTAGCTGAACCCAATTGTTCACTATCCATACCCTTAGATTCAGCCCTAGAAACCTCTCCCGAACCATGAGTTTTGGAGAAAGAAGAAATTCGACCTCCAGAACTCCATTTCAAATTTGAGGATAATCTTTCTAAAAATTTTGAAAACACCTCGAATTATGACTGCAAGAGGAGACCACCGGTTCCCGTTGCTTCTACATACCCCATAGAAGTTGTCTTCTGTAGGGAAAATGTTAACAAGTCAACGACCATTATGAGCAGCAAGCGGTTAAGAGAGATGGAGCTATCATCAGAAGTACTTCGGATCATCTCTCTTCCTTCAACCCTTCCTTGCACCATAAAAGGAACCCAGGTAAGCACCCTCTATAGTCCCACTGTCGAGCCTAACATCATCTCAAGCGAATGTGCATTTCGCCATTTGCAAGATGAGCCGTTGGTTCAAACCGACAAGACCTTCCAGACTCCCTCCAGAGAAATCCTGGAAGCATATGGGACTTTGCAGAATGTGTCTATTAGACACGAGGACATCGAAGTAATCCTTGACTTTCATATATTCGACGTCCAAGACTTCGATCTCTTAGTCGGGCAACCCATCGGGAAATTTCTCACGAATGCTCCGACTCAAAATAAGCTCGAAGTCCATCTAGGGAAGGAGACCATTTCTGTCCAAATCGCTAAATCCACAAACTCCACGACAGAACCATCCCTTGACTCTGAACCAATCGAAGAGGTTACGGGAATTCTCCTTGTTGACTCACCGGAATCTCTCCTTGAGAAAGATGTTGAAGAATTCATCAAGGAGGAGGATGAACACACTGAACCCATATATATATATCCCAGTTCGAGACTCCCCCTAGACCTCCGATTGAGTTTGAGCCTCTTCCCTCTGGCCCCGAGAAAGTGTTCTCGACCATGATCAAGATCCAACTACGATTTCCCATGATGAATCTCTTGAGATGGAGAATACATGGGCCATGGAATTTGATGAGGCACCGACTCTGGAGTCCAATGAAAAGGATTCCTTAGATGAGCATGGGAGTTTCACCATTGAAATACCACAAGAACCATGCTCATTTAATGCCTCTCCAGAGTCAGGCATGCTTAGTGCTTCGCGCACACACGAGAAAAGCAATCACTCCAAGGTGTTTTCCTACAAAATCTTCAGGAGGGTGGTTGTAGACGCATTTGTTTATCGTAAACATTGCAAATTTCGTGGGTGCACCGTGGCACTAACCTTATAGCTAGCTTTAACAATTGGTGGTGAAACAATGAACCATCACCAATGATGGCTACAAGGGGTCTCATGGTCGAGCTTATGACCATAAAAACAAAGCACTGCCGGGAGATAGCCCGGATTATCATTTATTTATTTACTTATTTATTTTCCTTCAATAAAAGCAAGGGCATGTTCTAGGATGTACTTTTTTCTTCGGGTATTTTTGGTCGCTAACCTTTCCAGGGGAAGATAAAAAAGAATGACGGACAAGCAACACCTACGAACATGAGAGCTACACCAACTACAACCCCTCGATAGGCCTTGATGAAGGAACAACTACAGAAGGAGACTTGAACTCCATACACTTGAAGTTTTGCAAACTCCAAGTGTGGGGGAGGTATGTGAATGCCCTGAAGTAAGTTCTTTCTCAATCCATATCTTGTCTTTGAATTGGTGCTAGTCCTCGCATCTTGCCCCTTAAAAAAATATATAAAATTCAAAAAAATATGAGCGGAATTGCCATGGTGACAACATTGAGTCTTCATCAACAAGACACCGTGGTAAGTGCTCTCAATGTCCTACTTTTGACATTAAACAAAGCCTTGCCGGGAGGTCCCCCGAGGATCACCAGGTACGTGCTCATGCTTATCTCTGTTTGAATAAAGCTCAATCATGCTTCATGTTTTCTTTGTCTGTTCTTGTATGCTCTAGTTTGAATGTGTGTCTGCAACATACATTCATAGGCATTTTAAATTAAGCATGGTGCTTAGGTTAAAATGTCCTTGTCAGTCAAACTAGACTTTGTGTCAAGTTTGATTGATGTTCTAGAGTTAATACTTGTATAGATATTGGTTGCATATGTGGACTAACCCCTGCAGAAATCTTCAAATCCGATTGGGTGAGTCATTGAGCTGAATTCAAATGGAAAGGTAAGAAAAGGTTTTGGATTAATGTTGCACAACATACTCATGTTGATGCAATCTTAGTTCAGCCTTGCTTGAGTAAGTATCTTGGTGAGATTAAACTTTAGTTTGAATAAATTCTAGAGCTCCCTGGTTCATAAAACCAGCAGAGCCATTCTTTTGTTTCCACTATCTCGTTGAATACAGCACCAGGTACAAGTACAAGTGTGGGGGAGATTTCTCAAGATCATCATCGTCATACACATTCAAGATCTCCCACAAGATGCATCGCACAACATCATCTGCACCAACATGACAAGAGACAAGGCATGGACACCAAATTCAGCCAGCCACCTAGTGGTTTGGCTGAATCACCATTGCCTTGATCCCCATCATCTTCAAAAGCGATGGCTTTGTGCATCCTCTACCTCTCAACTCTCTTTGATTCATGAGTTTGAATGGTTTTCAAATCATGCTCACTAAAATCAAACTCAAAGTGAATCAATGTGTCGCACCTGCTCTACATATTTCCTATGGTTGGCTTGCATATGTTTTATTCCATGCTTATCATCTTGATGCTTGTGAACAAAAATCCTTAGGAAACCACGCTTATCTAAGTTGTTGATGTTTGAGATATGGTTTGAATGATATGATCTTCACTCTTTATTGTTTAAGTGCTTGGGAAATTTATTTGAAAATTTGGAAAACCCCCTTGCAAGCTCCTTTTTGATATGCCAAAGTCCTACCAAAGCCATATGATGATACTTCCTGAAAACCATACACACATATGCTGCTTGTTTTTGCATTGAGCTTTGTCAAATTGTTGTGACCCTTGGGAGAATTCTTTTCATGCTTTCATGATCAAGATTCACGTGCACACCATACACCCCCTTGCTATACTTCTTTGAGAAGTCAGCATTGTACCATCCACTCATTCCACAAAATAAATGCTCCACAATATGTGTTGGTCTCCCTCTCTCCAGTTTTTGTTAAAAAAAAGAAGAGAGGCATGGGCTATCAAAAAAAAATATGGACACATGAAGGTCCAAGTATTGAAAAAAAAAGAAAGGAAAAAAATGTGGGCACATGAAGGTCCATGAAAAAAAATAAGAAGGAAAAAAAAGAAAGAAGAGATAGCCATGCTGTCAAAAGAATTTATATAGGGAGAGAGATCATACAAAAGGAGTTTCCATTCCATCCACCACAATCCATACACGTGCACATCTTGATCTGATTGTATGACTTGTTTTTCTCTTTGGATCCGATCTTTGACTTTGCAATATATGTAATACAAGTATGCCTTATCCTTCATACCCTACCTTGAGCTCCACATATAGCCATCACTAGAAGTAGGATGAAAAAAGGCAAGTTAAATGCCTTGGTAAGGACACATACACATTGAGCGATCTGAGAGAGTCAAATGAGGAGCTAAGCAAGGTTTATTTTGAAAACTTATTGAAAAATCCCAAGCTACTTGACATGAGGAGTAGAAGTGATTTGATTCGCGGCCATTCCATTCCTCAACTACCCAAGATGGCATGATAGACACTTCAAAGTTCACAAGTGCAAGGTATGGTTTGGAATAACTCTTATGCTCGCTTTATACCTTTGGAAGTCATGTTCCACCTTAGTCCTTTCTGCTTTACTCAAGGACGAGCAAAGGCTAAGTGTGGGGGAGTTGTTGATGCCTCTTAAGTACCAAATATAGGCCGTCAACTCCTGCATAAATACATAAAATGTAAACATCAACATAGTGGTAGGTGTTTATTACTGATCATTTCCACGAGTGTTGGTAAATATTTGTATGCAGGTGAATTAAGAGAGAAAACACACATCATGAGTAGGAAAACACACTCCACAGATCAAGGCAAAATGCACAACCGTGTATAAGGATCAAATGGCCCACTAGATAGCCACACATGAGAAGGAATGCAGCCCACAAGCAAGGCGACACATCATCAATCTGTGGCAACACCTTCTCGACGAATCAGACGCATTCATGAGGATCCACGGGCCGACCAGACCTACCAAACCACCTCAAGACAAGCCATGACCCACATACATAACATGGGGGCTCAGCAAGCAGCCTACCAGACGAAAATGGGGCCGTTTGGCCACACTTTTCGGTCGGCCGACCAATGAGGTCGCCCGACCTAAGCTCGACACCTCTCGGGCCCATCTTCCACGTGTTAGCTCCTTGTGACATATCAAAGGCGGTTCTGATAGGCTCGGGGTGAAGTTACCGACTCAAGATATGCTAGGTGGCACAAGGAGAGGAGTTGAAGGCTTGGAGGAAGTCCACTCTCAAAATGCACCTCCCCCTTGCCACCCTCTATAAATACTAGGTGGGGGCTCATATTTGAGACACACAACATCCATCAAGTGCTCAACTTCAAGCCTCCTTTTGTGTTTAGAGTTGTGTTAGCTTAGGGAGACGGTAGAGGTACTCAGGAGGGGCGCCGGTCTTCGGCGCTCTTCTACATTTTGTACCTCTATGAGAGTGAGAGAGTAGTTCGGGAGAAGTATTGGGGTGTCGGCTCTCTGCTCCCAGCTTGTACCTCTACGGATGTGGCTACATTCTTCGGGTTTAGTAAGTATTCGTGGTTCCTATCTCTAGTATTTTACTTGGTTTAGCAGATGCTAGTAGTGCTTGTAGTTTAGTGAGATCAGTTCTCTTACTCGCGGGTTCGTCGCTCTGTATTCATACAGAGTGTTGTAGTTTACTACGGGAGCTCATACATAGTTAGACTGCAGTAGTAATCAATAGCGTAGACGTGGTGTCTAGGCTAGGGGTTATCCTTTGTTTGCCTTATATCCCACAGTTTGTTAGAGGTAGGCCGTAGGTGGTGATAGCCCTATTGGCCCTTCGTAATCCTCCACGTTCGGATATAGCATAGAGCTGTTGGCCGGAGTCGACTGGCAGACCAGTTGTAAGCCGGTGCCCGAAGCGAGTATTGTGCCCGAGAGATCGACCTTTAACTCAGCAGTAGCACTATCTTAGGAATTCTTTCTACCCTTCTACCTGTCTTGGTGTGTTCTTGGACCGATTAGAATAGAAGAGAGTGCACACACATTCCATGTGGATTCGATAACCCTTGGAATACTCTGAGGTGAAAGCTACAACGGTATCCGTGCGCTTGTTGATTTATTCGTGACGCTAAAATACCCAACAACCCAATTCTTTCCACTAGCTATGAACTCAGCTCAGGCTATATAGCCTTAGTTAAGGGAAATTCCTTTTAAGGAAGGGATTGTGAAAACCCCTACCATCATCTGCTCGAATTTGAGCAAGTGTGTTCATGCATGAAAATTTCGGGCATGGCACACGAAAATTTCGGGCATGACACACGAAACTCTTAAATTTGAGGAGGCGAAGCAATGGTATATTCGTGTCGTAGGCTGCGTGAATGGAAGTTGGATTGAACTTCGAGACAGATTCTGTTCTGCATTCTTCCCGCTTTCACGAATATGTGCCTTATGAACGGAAATTTTAACTTTCTGTCAGAATGATAAGGAATCAATCGGTGTAGCTTGGGCTAGATTTACCTTATTGGTAAAATCAGGTCCAGACTTGTCATTAGCCGAGCATTTATTGCTCCAGCATTTTTATGCTGGTCTTGACAAGGAGTCTGCACACCATCTCGATCTTACTTCTAGAGGATCTTTCGCTCATCTTACCCCATCCGAGAACAGGGAAGTCCTTGACAAAATTTTGGACAAAACCTCTTTCATTTGTATCCACGAGCCAGTTCCCACAGAACCCGAGATGTGTCATGCAGAACCTTTAGAAATCGAATCGGAACCCTCAGAAAGCCAATCAGTAGATTCGATCTATGAGACCGCCCCTGAACTTAAATCCGAAACATCGGAGGAAGAAGACTCTATACCTCCGGAGTTTCTTCGAAGTATCGAGCCGGATGTTTTTGAAGATTTCGGCAACACCTCAAGATACTTCTGTCAGAAGCGACCACTGAGTCCCGTCACTCCTATGGATCCCTTAGAGGAAGATTTTCTTCGGTAGACGATTCAAGAGTTGATGATGTTGATAAGCAACGAATGGCTGCAGGAAGGAGAAGCATCTTTAACCCCAATCCATCTCAAATCTCCATCCTCATCATTCTGTTGCCGTCTACGAGATCAAAATGTGGATGCTCTCTATAATCCCACTGTCGGAGCTAATCCCATGTCAGATGAGTTTGCCTTAACTTTTCTATGCAACTACAAGCTCACTCCGACAGACAGACAGATCAAGAGACCTTCAGGTTCCCTTACGAGCATTTACGAGATACTCACCGATGTGCCATTTTGGCACAATGATGTTAAAGTCCGTCTAAACTTTCATGTCTTCGAAGATCTCAACTTCGAATTCTTGATAGGACATCCCATTAAGGCTCTCTTTAAGGATGTTCCTAAAGACGGATGTTTAAACATCAAGTTAGGGAAGGACACTCTCCACATTCTCGTGGATCGAGCATTGAAATGTTCAGTGGAAGATCTCCCTACTCTAGAGCCAATCGAGGAAATCATGGCCACTTCCACCTTTGAGTCTTTTGACTCAGACCTCGAGGAGGATATCGAGGAAATTCCGGAAGAAGTCAGCTAGGGAGAAGAAGACTCCGATGAGACCTTTGAACTGCCTAAGACCGAAAAGCTATCACGACCTCCGATTGAGCTGAAGCCTTTACCTTTTGAGCTTAGATATGCCTTCCTAAATAGTGATGTATGTTGGGTATTTTAACGATGCGAATTAGATCCGCAAGCGCACGGATACCATCGTAGCTTTCACCCATGAGTATTCAAGGGTATCGTATCCACAGGGAATGTGTGTGCACTAACTTAGTCGGTCCAAGGACACACCAAGGATAGGTGGTAAGACTGGAGAGGATTCGTGCGGTAGCACTAGGGATGAGTTAAAGGTCGATCTCTCGGGTAAGACTCGCTTCGGGCACTGGCTTACCCCTGAAATGGTCTGAAGACTCCGGCCAACAGCTCTACGCTATATCCGAACGTGGAGGACTACTAAGGACCAACAGGGCTGTCACCACCTGCGGCCTACCTCACAGACCGTGGGATATAAGGCAAACAAAGGTAACCCTTAGCCTAGACACCATGTCTACACTACTGATTACTACCATAGCCTGACTACGTCTGAATTCCCGTAGCAACCTATGGCACTCTGTATAAATACAGAGCGATGAACCCGCGAGTAAGAGAACTGATCTCAAACAAAAGTACTATGCAAGACAGGAATCACAAATACTAACTTACTCATACTGAAGGAAGCCAATATCCATAGAGGTACAAGTTGGAGAAGAGCGCCGACAGACCGGCGCCCCTCCGAACTACTCCTCGCCCTCCTACTACTCTAAGCACTAGCCTAGGCAGCACCTCGCCTTTGCAATGGAGCACAAGTTCTACATGATGGTGGTGTTGAATGGGGGCTCTCCTCCTCCTTTTGTAGCCTCTCCAAAGGTGGATCCGTGGTTAGACTCGTGAGGTGGTACTATGCACGCCCGGGATAGATGTAGGGGAGCCGTGGGAGACTGCTGGACAAAACAGGGCCCGAATGAGACCATTAAGGGGTTGGGCGACCTAGGGGGTCGCCCGAGCCCAAATGGCACTCCCCTGGGCTTGCCTTCCTCTGGACAGCTGATAGGTGGGCCCTGGTCTTGATCCCTGGGTGCATCTTGCTTGGCATGCCCATTTCGACTAGTTTGTGGGCCCTTCTTCTAAGTGAAACACAGGTGCAAGATATTCTGTGCATTTCTTCTGTGTTCACTTGTGTTTTTCTCATTTTACAGATGTGGGTGCCTACAAATGATAATTCACCAAAACTCGTGGAATTCGATTAGTCATAAGCCCTATAACTAAGTTTGGTGATTATTGAACAAGAAATGTTGCAGGAGTTGACGGCTGATTTTAGGACTTAACAGCCATCTACAATGTAGAGTCTCACGTGATCATTAGTGACAAACTCTCAGAAAAGGAGACACACAAGCTCATCGCCATTTTAGAGAAGCATCGATCAATCATAGGCTATACCCTACAAGATCTCAAGGGCATCAGCCCCGCTCTTTGCACTCACCGAATCCCTTTGGATCCCGAAATAGCACCTTCTAGGGAACCCCAAAGAAGGTTGAACAATGCTATGAGGGAGGTGGTGAAGATAGAGGTTCTCAAACTCCTAGATGCCAGAATTATCTATCCTGTTCCGCACAATGAGTGGATAAGCCCAGTTCAAGTCGTGCCCAAGAAAGGAGGCATGACGGTGGTGGAAAATAGTAAGAATGAGCTAATTTCGCAACGAACCGTCACGGGATGGAGGATGTGTATAGATTACAGAAAACTCAACAAGGCCACAAAGAAGGGTCACTTCCCACTACCCTTCATCGATGAGATGCTAGAGCGGTTGGCGAAGCACTCCTACTTCTGTTTTCTTGATGGTTATTATGGTTACCATCAAGTACCCATCCATCCCGATGATCAGAGCAAGACCACGTTCACATGCCCCTATGGAACATATGCGTACCGACGAATGTCGTTCGGGCTATGCAACGCACCCGCATCATTCCAAAGGTGCATGGTGTCCATTTTCTTCGACATGATTGAAGAAATTATGAAAGTTTTCATGGACGACTTCTCGGTCTATGGAATGACCTTCGATCATCGTCTAGAAAACTTGGATAGAGTCTTGCAGAGGTGCCAAGAAAAGGACCTGATCCTCAACTGGGAGAAATGTCATTTCATGGTCCGTGAAGGCATCGTTCTAGGACACTTGGTGTCCGAGAGAGGGATAGAGGTGGACAAGGCGAAGATTGAAGTCATTGAGCAACTTCTGCCTCACACCAATGTAAAAGGAATCAGAAGCTTCCTCGGCCATGCTAGATTCTATCGAAGGTTCATCGCGAACTTCTCCCAGATCGCTAGACCCCTCACAAGTCTCCTAGCCAAGGATGTTCCTTTCCAATTCACAGATGAGTGCCATAAAGCCTTTGACACTCTTAAAAAGGCACTCATCTCAGCTCCAATCATTCAACCCCCAGATTGGAAGCTCCCATTCGAGATCATGTGTGATGCTAGTGACTATGCGGTGGGGGCCGTACTTGGTCAAACCAAGGATAAGAAGCATCACGCGATCGCGTACGTAAGCAAGACACTTACTGGAGCTCAGCACAACTATGCCACAATAGAAAAAGAGCTCCTAGCAGTTGTCTTTGCTATCGACAAGTTTAGATCCTATCTAATGGGGACAAAGGTCATCGTCTACACCGACCATGCAGCACTCAAGTACCTCCTCACTAAGAAAGATGCTAAACCAAGGTTGATCAGATGGATTCTCCAACTCCAAGAGTTTGATCTAGAAATGAAAGATAAGAAAGGAGTAGAGAATTCAGTTGCAGATCATTTATCGCGCATGACCAATACTAACACCCAAGACCCGCCGATAAATGATTTTCCTACGGGATGATATGCTTCTCAAGGTAACAGCTTCGCACCCCTGATATGCAAATATTGTCAACTTCATGGTTTCAGGGTATATACCCCCAGAGGAGAGCAAAAAGAAGCTAGTCTATGAGAGTAGACGCCACCTATGGCATGCACCATATCTGTACCGAGTTTGTGCAGATGGGTTACTCAGACGTTGTGTACCTACAGCAGAAGGACGTGAGATCATAGAAAAATGTCATGCAGCACCATATGGAGGTCATTATGGTGTATTTCGCACTCAAGCTAAAATCTGGCAATGCAGATTCTATTGGCCATGTATGTATGAAGATACAAAGAACTTCGTCCGAAGATGCTCAAACTGCCAGAGGCATGGAGGGATCACAGCTCGCAATGCAATGCCCCTAAACTATAATCTTTAGGTCGAACTTTTTGACATATGGGGTATTGACTACATGGGACCTTTTGTAAGACCCGAACGATGCGAGTACATCTTGGTTGCCATAGATTACATCTCCAAATGGGTCGAAGCCATGCCATGCAAAGCCGCAGATGCAAAGCTTGCCCGTAAGATGTTCCATGAGATTATCTTCCCAAGGTTTGGCACACCACGGATGGTAATCAGTGATGGAGGGTCACACTTCATTGACTCGGCCTTCCGGAACTTTCTCAAGGAGCTAGGGACAAGGCACAACATTACAACTCCGTATCACCCTCAGACCAGCGGTCATGCAGAAACATCTAACAAACAGATCAAGAACATTCTGCAGAAGACCGTGAATGATATGGGGAAGGGATGGAAGCTGAAATTACCGGATGCACTCTTGGCATACCATACAGCATACAAGAGACACATTGGAATGTCACCCTATCAGCTCGTCTATGGGAAAACTTGCCATTTACCCGTAGAGCTGGAGCACAGAGCGCACTGGGCTATCCGGAAATGGAATATGGATCTAAAACTAGCCAGAGAATACCGGAGGCGTCAGATCACGGAACTGGAAGAGTGGAGACACAGAGCTTATCATAGTGCCCCGATCTACAAAGAAAGAACTAAGAGATGGTATGATAAGCGGTTGAAGCCCAAGAACTTCAACCCTGGAGACAATATTACTTTTCAATTCTAGGGTCAAGCTGTTTGGTCATGGAAAGCTACGAAGCAAATGGCAGGGACCGTACCAAGTCATCGACACATCATCTCATGGAGCTATCACAATACAAGTTGACGACAGTAACGCCTATAAAGTAAATGGTCAATGACTCAAGCTTTTCCTAGATCATAATAAAGCTCTTGATGAAGAGATAGATGTGATTGACTTAGTCGATCACATGTTTATATCTAATTAAGAGCCATATAAGGCAAAAGGGCAGGTGGGCCCATTATACCTCTAATCAACTCGACCCCACATGCTGACCAGCACAAGCCGGGGGCCACTGGGGCCCAGCTATGGTCGGCCGACCATGATGGTCGGCCAAGCATGGGCCGACCCCGATGTGGCCCAACTTCGGTACACGGCCTCCTTGACCCAACTAGAGCCCAAGTCCATGAGGGACGACGGCGATCCCGAGGAGAAAACAGGAGTTCTCGTGCCTCTCTCCTAGAAAACCTAAGACCCTCTCTTTTCCACCTTGTTTCCATCTACTCCAAACCTCCATTGATCCCAGCAGCATCCCACCATCTTCAACCTATGGCCGGCCAAGGAAATCCCAAAACCGTAGCCACCACACCGGCCGCAACACGTCTTGCGAGTCCTCCACCATCCGGAGCACTAAATCCTGCCGCTGAAGCGATGCTGGAGGATGAGGCGACCTTCGTGCAGCCCCTGGCGATGGTCCTTGCCGAGGGGAGCAGCGGAGGGCCGGTGGGCGCCACCCACCGGTCGGTCGATCAGCCTGGTAGGCCGACCAGGGAGCGCGACATCCACCGTCACTGCTCCGCTGCATGGTCACCCTTGCCCCTCAAGATCGCGAAATCCAGGGCACGCGCATAGAGCCTGTATAGAAGACCCTCCAAGGAAACTCCATCCCCATTGAGGTCGATCGCAAAGCAGCTCTTCAAGGATGGAGCAGGAACAGGATCGTCTGCGCCGCCTCAGATTGCGCTGACCGCTCCCATACCTCAAAGGAGCGTCACAGAGCCTGTACAGGGGGCAACCCCAACTTAGACTCTAGACACTCAAAGGAGGAGCGCAGGCGCCAGTCCATCCCCGAAGAAGACTAGATCTCAGTCGTCGCTTGCAAAGCCCAAAGGCGTCGCTGCACCAGAGGGATCTACCATTGCCGACCTCACCGCGATGGTCCACAGTTGCCCCTAGAGAACAGGCGCCTCGAGGACCAGCTTGCGGAGAGGAAGATCGAGGTCGAGGAGCTTCGGGATGACCTTTGTCTTCTACGTCGTGGTTTGAGCGCTAAGATGAAGCGCTTGTATGAGGCTACGGGTCACAAGTACCTCTATTAGGAGTCGCCTCCTAAAAAGGGTCATTAACATTAGTTTAGTTCGGGCGCTAGTCTTAGTCATTTCGTTTAGGTTTAGTTCAGTTTAGTCGCGCCCTAGTCTTATTTGGTTTATTTTGGATTGTGAACTTTGGCTCCACAGTGATAATGATGGCAGAGCCCCTTTATCTTTCATGTTTTGTTTTGTCTATGATCGATGAGCAGGTCGAAAACAAGTGTGTGGGGGGAGATCCCATGACACTACACATTCACGATCACATTCACACGTCACGCGCACCTTCCGCTCCGACTTCTGAGTTTGCACTACCTCACTTGTTTCCACCCTTTAGCGTTTCTAAACATGAGCATAACGTTCCAAATACCTGAAACTATTTAAGAATATGCTAACAGGAGTTCTTGATAGATGCCTTGCATAAATGTTTTTCATGATGCGCTTAAGTTTGTGAACCATATCTTATAGGACCCCATGATGCTTAGTTGTTGACTAACGTGATATGTTTGGTTTAAAGTTGTTCATCTCTTTCGTGCTGACCAGTTTGGGAATTTTATAAAAACAAAACTGATTTCATGGTCTTTCCTCTTTAAATACCATCCTACCAAAGCCATATGTTACATTCCACTTGAAAAATCCTATGCATATGTCTCTTGGCTACATGTTGAGCTTGATCAAATTTTGTGACCCATCATGGTTTACTTTATTTACACTCTTGATTAAGGGCTATATGTTCAGATGAAACCCATGCTCCTTAAATATTGTCTAACAAGAGTATTCAAAGAGAGAGAGAGAGAGATGAAAAGATGGCATGCCAAAGAAGCATGACCCAAAAAAAATAGAGAGAAAAGATGGCATGCCAAAGAAGCATGACCCAGCAAATAAAGTCAGACATGAAAAGGAGCATGTAATTATCTGTGCACTAGCCTAATCAGTTCGTAAATATAAGTATCAACCTATGGATCCAATCTTTGACCTTGCAACGGATTTGAGTCAAGCAGATGCCCTTCTACCCTATCTGTCAAACTCCACATATACCGTCAAAGCTGGAAAGGTAGAGTAGGGGTAAGTTCTGGTAAGCTATGAGTGACTTTGAGAGATCCATAGAAGAGAGTAATACCATGAACACCTTTTTCTGTGAAAATTCTTTCAAAAATCCCCAAGTCCGGCAGCATGACAGGATGACACTTGAAGCCAGGATCATTCCGTTCTTCAACAACTCAAGACATCATGGCAGACACATTCAAGTTCACAAGCAAGAGCAAGGTATGGAACAACTTTTGTGCAGGATGTTCTATCAGGAAGATGCCAAGGCACCTCATTCCTGACCTTTACTCGGGATGAGCAAAGGGCCAAGTGTGGGGGATCTTGTTGACGGTCTCTAACGACCTATTTTGACTGTCAACTCCAGCACAAAAATGAACCATAATGTGGAATAAAAGATAGGATAGACTTATTAACTAACGAATTCTACAGATGATGTTCTAGAATGTGTGCAGGTGGTTTTTAGCTATTTTTGCAGCATAATGGTGTGGCATGATCCAAGACTTGATGTTCTAGAGAATCAGGACGCGACACATGTCAGAACATGGATTAGAGGGCCCACCAGAGCAAGAAACTGACATACCAGAGGCTAATACCCGTGCCATTGACAAGTGGGCCCAAGAAGTAACCCACAGACCAAAAGGGAAGGTCGGTGGGCCCACTGGGTGGCCGGCCGACCACCCTGGTCGGTCGAGCAGCCCGTGGGCCCCACCAACTTAACCTTGCCACGTGGAGGAAGCTCATTGGATTCCTACGTCGGTTTGGAGAGGATCAGCTGCAGAATGGACTCCCCTTGGCCGTGGCTCCCTCCTATAAATATAGAGAGGGGGTGGAGAAGTGAAAAGCACAACACAACCAACTCAATTCACCTTTCTCCCTTGGAGCTTGAGGCCTTCATCCTAGATGCTTAGGTAGACTAGGAGGATGAAGAAGAGGAGGAGAGCGAGGAGGAGCCGAGGGAAGTGCCGGGTTGTCGGCACTCTTCTCCGCTTGTACCTCAACGGATGCTTATTCGGTTGTAAGTGTTCGAGACTTTCTTATTTAGAATTAGAGTTTAGATCGCAAGTTATCATATCTGCCTTATATTAGTTGATGTGTATGCTTAGAGAGTAGCATTTGATCTTAGCTTAAGACCCCGTATAGAAAAGGGTAGTCTTGGCCAGGGCTAAGGTTAGTAGGGAAAGGCTTAGACATGGTGTCTAGGCTGGACTATACCACTCAGTTGTCCGATAGTCCTACGGTTTGTAGAGGTAGCCAGCAGGTGGTGATAGCCCTGTTCGAGCCCTAGTAATCCTCCACATTCGGATATTGAATAGAGCACGTATTACTAGAGCTATCGGCCTGTATAAGCTGGTCGAAACCAGTAGCTCGAAGTATAATGATGATGTGATCTCTTCTTCTAGGCATAGATTCTAGATCTTAGAAAGTCCTCTCTTCTATCTTTTCTACACCGGCGTGTGTGTCCTTGGATGTGCCTGAACCCATAGATAGTGCACTCACGTCCCCCAGTGGATACCATACCCTGGAATACTCTTGGGTGAAAGCTACAGCGGTATCCGTGCGCTTGCGGATTTTATTCATGATGTTACAAAGTACCAACAGCGGCGTCGGCGGGCGAGGTGCAGACGCCGCCCGTGTCGCCGCAGAGTCTGCCACTGGAGAGCCCAGCCAGGCTCTTCCCAGCTAACCGGAACCAAGCGCCGCCTGGGGGCCATCCCGTGGAGCAGCAGGAGGCCGGGCGTAGCGAGGTTGCCGGGCTGGTCGTTGAGCTCCTTGCTGCCGCACGCCAAGCGGCAGAGTCAATCGAGGTTAGAGCTTTTTCCTTTTGCCGTGTAGTTTTCTTATGCAAACGCTACTCGTTGTTGATTGTATTTTTCTTGTCAGTTCCTGGCCGGCCTGAGCCAGCGGGCTGCCGAGAGACTGCAGGGGTTGCCGGCCAGAGACGGCCGACTGGAACAGCTCGAGTCTCGGGTGGCAGAGCTGGAGGCGCAGAACCGCCAGCTGGAGAAGCAGCGGGCGGAGACCGAGAAGGACCTCGTGAAGGAGAAGCGTGGTAAGGAATGTGCCATGTTCTATGCTGACTCCTTTGCATTCGGGCTAATTGGTACCCATTTAGGGCTGGAGAAAAGAGATTCGGGCCCTGAAGCGCGAGCTGGAGGCCTCTACCAAGGCCAATGCCGACCTGCAGGAAGGTCGGGAGGCCGCGGAGGCACGGGAGGGGGCTGCCGAGGGCAAGCTCCACCTAGACCAACAGGCACGCGAAGGTATGGTTCGGAAACCACCCTACCTTCTTTTGGCTGAACTCGCGTGGAGTTGATTTTCGTTTAATACTCAGGCGCGGAGGCTCGGCTTGCCGAGGCACTCGCTGCCATGGAGCAGTTCACCGGCAAGATGGATGCCATCCTCACCGCCTTCGAGCCGGATGGCGTGGCTTTGGCGGAGGACCTTGGGCCACGTCTGGAGGCGGCGCATGGACGATTGGAGGGCTTCGTCAACAGGGTCACTGAAGACGCGGCCCAGTACACCTAGGGGCACGTGAAGTCCCACTTCCCGGAGGTTGACTTGGAGCCAGTGGGTGACGGAGTCGCGCCGGACACCTCCGACCTTGCCTGGGCGGACTACCTCTCTAGCGCCAGGCCCATCGCAGAGCGGGTGGTGGCCGACCTTAATCTATAGCTACAGGAACTAAGAGGGAAGTGGTCAACGGATGATCAAAGAACAATATTTATTTTGTATGTAAATTGCGTGTTTAAAGTTTATTATTCCGTAATCCGAGAAGTTGCAGAGTTAGCCAAGTAGTCAGGAAAGACAACCCTGCGATGTGCCTTTACTTGCCGGGTTGAGAGCTGATCATCAAGCGCGCGATTAGTAAGAGGTGACGCAGGGTAGTTCCATGACTAGCAGGGTTGTTCTCGCAACTGCTGGTTACGTTGGGGTTGTCTATGCTGGGTAGACTTGGGCGAGTCGGGCTGGCCGAGCCCAGCCCCCGAGTGTGGTGGACGAGTTGGACTGACCGCAATGCAGCCCCCGAGGGTGCAGAACAAGTCAGAGGGAAGCGAAACAAGAACTTTTGCGAGAAAAGAACTAAAATTTTGAACTTATTTAATAAATGGTGGATCGGGTTCATAGCTCTATTTAATATTCTTCTACGGATAGAAGCGACGAAGGTGTTCGATGTTCCATGGATTGCCCACGTTAGTCCCATCTCCGTATGGGAGCCTGAAGGTTCCTGGGACGACTACACTGCTCACGATGAAAGGACCTTCCCAGGGGGAGGTGAGCTTGCCTCCGGGGGACTGGACCCGATGGATTACTAGGTCGCTGACTGTTGGCATTTTTAAGTCACTACCGGGTTTGCGAAGACCTCGGCAATGGCCTCAGAAACACCTATTGGCGGTCCTTAGTGCAATCACTAGAAATGAGGGCGCCAAAGCCATCCTAGCAACTGCACAGATATACCATTGTAGCATTTCACCCGGAGAGTAAGGGTATCGTTATTTATTTGTTCCCAAAGGATGGCAGCGGCAAAGGTATTATACTCAACATTAACCATGGCATTGTGCCTCAAGTAATAGGCAAAACTCTAACAGGGGTAAGTCAAGATAAAAAAATAAGCAAGGGTAATGTGACACAACACACAACCACACTCCAAGAGGAAGGAATAAAAGAGAGAAACGACAAAACAAGGACTAATCTATCCTACGTTAAGTCAGCTGGAGCTTAGGCTAGGTGTTGACGGTCACTAACGACCAATTTTGACCGTCAACTCCTGCACAAAAAGGAACTAAAATATGGAATAAATGCTTGGATAGATTTATTTACTAACGAATTCCACAGATGATGTTCTAGAATGTGTGCAGGTGATTTCTAGCTGATTTTGCAGTATAATGGTGTGGTTTGATCCAAGACACAATGTTCTAGCAAATCAGGATGTGACATGTGTCAGAATATAAAGTAATGGGTGCACCAGAGCAAGAAACCAACATTATAAAAGCTAATACCCATGCCAATGACAAGTGGGCCCAGGAAAGAACCCATGGACCAAAAGGGAAGGTCGGTGGGCCCACTGGGAGGCTGGCCGACCTGCCTAGTTGGCCGAATTGCCCGTGGGCCCCACCGACTTAAGCTGGACACGTGGAGAAAGCTTATTGGATGAGTATGTCGGTTTGCCGAGGATTAGCTCAAAGATGATGCCTCCCTTGGCCGTGGCTCCATCGGTAGAGAAATGAAGACACACACAACACACTCTCTCAACTCACCTTTCTCCCTTGGAGCTTGAGGCCTTCATCCTAGATGCTTAGGTAGACTAGGAGTGTAGAAGAAGAGAAGGAGAGTGAGGAGGAGTCGGGGGGAAGTGCCGGGTTTGTTGGCACTCTTCTCCACTTGTACCTTGACGGATGCTTATTCGGTTGTAAATGTTCGAGACTTTCTTTGTTTGTTTATTTAGAATTAGAGTTTAGATAGCAAGTTATCATCTCTGCCTTATATTAGTTGATGTGTATGCTAGCGAGTAGCATTTGATCTTAGCTTAAGACCTCGGATAGAAAAGGGCAGTCTTGGCCAGGGCTAAGGTTAGCAGGGAAAGGCGTTGACGTGGTGTCTTGGCTGGACTATACCACTCAGTTGTCTGATAGTCCCACGGTTTGTAGAGGTAGCCTGTTGGTGGTGATAGCCTTGTTCGAGCCCTAGTAATCCTCCACGTTTAGATATTGGATAGAGCACTATTACTGGAGCTATCGGCTTGTATAAGCCGGTCGAAACCGGTAGCTCGAAGTATAACAGCGACGTGATCTCTTCTTCTAGGCATAGATTCTAGATATAGAAAGTCCTCTCTTCTGTCTTCTCCACATCGGCGTGTGTCCTTGGATGAGCCTAAACCCGTAGATAGCGCAGTCACATTCCTTCGTGGATATGATACCCTGGAATACTCTTGGGTAAAAGATACAGCGGTATCCGTGCGCTTGCAGATTTTATTCGTGACGTTCCAAAATACCAACAAGCTCTCTGGCGCCGTTGCCAGGGAACAGTAGCTACATTATCTTCGGACTCAGTCATCCTCATATCTTCTTTTTTTTCTTTTTCCTTGATTCTATCTCAACCCCCGCTATCCATGAAGCAGCTATCCCTTTTATAGCTCTCTTCACCCAAGAGCGAGTTCTATGAGCCAGCACCTTCTGCTAACCCAATTCTTTCTACTAGCTATGAACTCGACTCAGGCTATATAGCCTTTGTTCAGGGAAATTCCTTTTTAGGAAGCAATTGTGAAAATCCCTACCATCATTTGCGCGAGTTCGAGCAAGTGTGCTCATGCAAGAAAATCTCGGCCATGACATACGAAACTCTTAAATGGAAGTTGTTCCCTTTTTCCCTTTCGGGAGAAGCGAAGCAATGGTACATTCGTGTCGTAGGCTGTGTGAATGGAAGTTGGATTAAACTTCGGGACAGATTCTGTTCTGCGTTCTTCCAGCTTTCACGAATATGTGCCTTACGAACGGAAATTTTAACTTTCCGTCAGAATTATAAGGAATTAATCGGTGTAGCTTGGGCTAGATTTACCTTATTGGTAAAATCAGGCCCAGACTTGTCATTACCCAAGCATTTATTGCTCCAGCGTTTTTATGCTGGTCTTGACAAGGAGTCTGTACACCATCTCGATCTTACTTCTGGAGGATCTTTCGCTCATCTTACCCCAGCTGAGAGCAGGAAAGTCCTCGACAAAATCTTGGACAGAACCACTTTCGTCTGTATCCACGAGCCAGTTCCCACAGAGCCCGAGATGCGTCAAGCGGAACCTTCAGAAATCGAATCGGAACCATCTGAAAGCCAATCAGTAGATTCGATCAATGAGACCACCCCTAAACATAAATCTGAAACATCAGAGGAGGAAGACCCTCTACCTCCGGAGTTTCTCCGAAGTATCGAGCCGGATGTCTTCGAAGATTTTGGCAACACCTCAAGATACTTCTGCCAGAAGCGACCACCGAGTCCTGTCACTCCCACGGATCCCTTAGAGGAGGATTTCCTTCGGAAGATGATTCAAGAGTTGACAACATTGATCAGCAACGAATGGCTGCAGGAAGGAGAATCATCCTTAACCCCAATCCATCTAAACTCTCCATCCTCGGCACTCCATTGCCGTCTCCAAGATCAAAACATGGACGCTCTCTATAATCCCGCTGTCGGAGCTAGTCTCATGTCAGATGAGTTTGCCTTAGCTTTTCTGGGCAAATACAAGCTCACTCCGACAGACAAACAACTCAAGAGACCTTCAGGTTCTCTTACGAGTAGCTATGAGATAACCACCGATGTGCCATTTGGCACAATGATGTTAGAGTCCGTCTGAACTTCCATATCTTTGAAGATCTCAACTTCAATTTCTTGATAGGACATCCCCTTAAAGCTCTCTTAAAGGATGTTCCTGAAGACGGATGTTTAAACATCAAGTTAGGGAAGGACACTTTCCACATCCCCATGGATAGAGCATTGACATGCTCAGTGGAAGATCTCCCTATTCCAGAGCCAATCGAGGAAATAATGACCACTTCCGCCTTCGAGTCTTTTGACTCAAACCTCGAGGAGGATATTGAGGAAATGCTGGAAGAAGTCAGCGATGCAGAAGAAGACCCCAGTGAAACTTCTGAACTACTCGCAACTGAAAAGCCATCACGACCTCCGATTGAGCTAGAGCCTTTACCTTTCGGGCTTAGATATGCCTTTCTAAACAGTGATGTAGAGTCTCCCATGATCATTAGCGACAAACTCCCAGAAGAGGAGACGAACAAGCTCATCGCCGTTTTAGAAAAGCATCGATCAGTCCTAGGCTATACCCTACAAGACCTCAAGGGCATCAGTCCTACCCTTTGTACCCACAAAATCCCATTGGATCCCGCAATAGCAACTTCTAGGGAACCCAATGAAGGTTGAACAATACTATGAGGGAGGTGGTGAATAAAGAGGTTCTCAAACACCTAGATGCCGGAATTATCTATCCTGTTCCGCATAGTGAGTGGGTAAGCCCAGTTCAAGTCGTGCCAAGAAAGGAGGCATGACAGTGGTGGAACATAGCAAGAACGAGCTAATTCCCAAACGAACCGTCACGGGATGGAGGATGTGTATAGACTACAGAAAACTCAACAAGGCCACAAAGAAGGATCACTTCCCACTACCCTTCATCGATGAGATGTTGGAGCAGTTGGCGAAGCATTCCTACTTCTGTTTCCTTGATGGTTATTCTGGGTACCATCAAATACCCATCCATCCCGAAGATCAAAGCAAGACTACGTTTACATGCCCATATGGAACATATGCCTACCGACCAATGTCATTTGGTTTATGTAACGCACCTGTGTCAGTCCAAAGGTGCATGATGTCCATTTTCTCCGACATGATCGAAGAAATTATGGAAGTTTTCATGGACGACTTCTCGGTCTATGGAACGACCTTCAATCATTGTCTAGAAAATTTGGACTGAGTCTTGCAGAGATGCCAAGAGAAGGACCTGATCCTCAACTAGGAGAAATGTCAGTTCATGGTCCGTGAAGGCATTGTTCTAGGACACTTAGTGTCCGAGAGAGGGATAGAGTTGGATAAGGCGTAGATTGAAGTCATTGAACAACTTCCGCCTCCCATCAATGTGAAAGGAATCAGAAGCTTCCTTGGCCATGCCGGATTCTATCGAAGGTTCATCGCAAACTTCTCCCAGATCGCTAGAATCCTCACAAGTCTCCTAGCCAAGGATGTTCCTTTCCAATTCACAGATGAGTGCCATAAAGCCTTTGACACTCTTAAAAAGGCACTCATCTCAGCTCCAATCATTCAACCCCCAGATTGGAAGCTCCCGTTCGAGATCATGTGTGATGCTAGTGACTATGCGGTGGGGGTCGTACTTGGTCAAACCAAGGATAAGAAGCATCACGCGATCCCGTACGCAAGCAAGACACTCACTGGAGCTCTGCTCAATTATGCCACAATAGAAAAAGGGCTCCTAGCAGTCGTCTTTGCTATCGACAAGTTTAGATCCTATCTAGTGGGTACCAAGGTCATCGTCTATACCGACCATGCCGCACTCAAGTACCTCTTCACTAAGAAGGATGCTAAACCGAGGTTGATCAGATGGATTCTTCTACTCCAAGAGTTTGATTTAGAAATTAAAGATAAGAAAGAAGTAGAGAATTCAGTGGCGGATCATTTATCGCGCATGACCAACACAAATACCCAAGACCCGCCGATAAATGACTTCCTACAGGATGATATGCTTCCCAAAGTAACGGCTTCGCACCCCTGGTATGCGAATATCTTGATCTTCATGGTTTCGGGGTATATATCCCCAGGGGAGAGCAAAAAGAAGCTAGTTCAAGAGAGCAGACGCCACCTATGGGATGCACCATATCTGTACCGAGTCTGTGCAGATGGGTTACTCAGACGTTGTGTACCTACGGCAGAAGGACAAAAGATCATAGAAAAATGCCATGCAACACCATGTGGAGGTCACTATGGTGTATTTCGCACTCAAGCGAAGATGTGGCAAAGTGGTTTCTATTGGCCATCTATGTATGAAGATACAAAGAACTTCATCGGAAGATGCCCAAACTGCCAGAGGCATGGAGGGATCATAGCTCGCGATTCAATGCCCCTGAACTACAATCTTCAAGTCGAACTTTTTGATGTCTGGGGTATTGATTACATGGGACCTTTTGTAAGATCCCAAGGATGCGAGTATATCTTGGTCGCTGTAGAATACGTATCCAAATGGGGTCGAAGCCATGCCATGTGTGGCGGAACCACCCAAAATTACTTGGATTAGTGCGTTAACCATCGTTGCGAAGGCAACTCTGATCCAACTCGCACGTACCTCGGCAGTTCCTCGAGTAAAATCTTGATTAAAGCCACAAAAAAACTGGGATCGAATAAGCAAACCTCACACGAAGGCGAGTCCAGAGAGTACAACAACACGCATTTCATACATCATAGAGTCTTGCAGCGGAAATTTAAAATTATTACAAACCAATTCTGAAAGTAAAATAGTAGTACTACAGAAGTTTCAACTACTACAGTTCATCAGAGTTCATTTATTCAGCGGAAAGTAAAAACACGATAACTAACGATAACATGACATCTCGATAAAGCCCGTACGAGACATCACTCGGGATTAGAAGCGTTAGTACCAGCTGAGGATCCATCCCACACCACAGACCAACCCGGAGGTAAAGCAGTTAAATCAGCAAACATATCTTCAAAAGCATTACCTGAAAACAAAGCCACAAGCAAGGCTGAGTATACTAATACTCAACAATACTTATCCGTCAACGGATATAACTTAGTCCACTTAACTAGACATGCAAGACTTTTTGGCTAGAGGGGTTTGTTTTGCCAAAAAAGCGACTAAGAGTAGGTCCTTAGTTTCAGATTTTAACTTTTCAATATTCTAGTTCAATTAACCATTCTAGATAAGCATCTACTTCTAAACAAGCATGGTAGTGAAAAACATTAATCATACAACAGTATTATCATCAACAACATATTCCACTTGTTACTCTATGTAGCAGAAGTGTTAAGCAGTCTCATTGTCCGTGAGCGGCGGAACGATTCGAATCGAGTTTATTAACCTTGCAAGGCAAACCTAACACACACGTTTGGAGCACCAAAGGGTCACCCCAAGCAACCTTTCCCCTTTCTTTCCGGGTCGTGGATCAGGGCCACCCTCCCAGAGTACATGGCCCCATGGACTATGGACGGCGCCGGGTCGTGCCAGCACGTATACTCACCATTAAATGGGACCGAAGTTAGAAGGGTTGGAGAAGTCCACTTGCCGGTCCAATCAGGTACCGAGCTTACCGATTACCATATTCTCGACATGTGGTTAGTATATTCAAACGCTTAACAAATGTACCACACACTGTGCCTTAGTACATTATCACTAAACCGACGGGGTCCCATGATCCCGCCGTGAGCCTTATGATTGCAGTATGTGGTAAACCAGTCAGAACCTATAATCTCGCGAGTAGCAGGAAACTACTCAACTTTTACCGGTCCTAGTTAGCAGAGCATCTAGTCGAGCTTAACTAAAGGTAAACAAACCATAGGAATCTAGGATCATGCATCTATGGTTACAACTAACGCCTAAAACTTAAATGTACAAATAAATAATAGTACAACATAGATTGCATAGATTGAAAATAATAGGAATTAGATGCACCAGGGCTTGCCTTCTTGGGCACTGCTAGCCTTGGGCTCTTCCGAACTTTGGTTCGGGTCTTGGATCAGTTCAAGAGCGTTCACTTGCGCATCAGCAGTGTCGGCCTCGTGCGTTGGCACCAACTCGTAGGTACCGTCAGCGAGATTGGCAGTTTCTATATGAATGCAACAATAAATTTTATTACAACATGATACAAACACATTTCTTTCCTTCACTATAAAGTTATAATCCAACATAGCATGTGTTTGTTGTGGTGATCTTAGTTAACTTTATTTTCTGGACAATCATTTATAGAGTAGTTTATAACTTTACTTTATTTCATAAAATGAACTGGGTGGCGATTTTTATTTCCAAACACTATACATGAGATCGTTTGACTATTTAATAACTTCATAACCTAGGAATAGTTTCTGGTTCTACAAAATTTATACAAAGTAGTACATCTAATCAACAACTTGCAGTAAAAATTTCAGACAAAAACAGTAAAGCATGTATATATGAAAAATACTCAAAACAGACCATGTTTAAAAGAAGATGAATTTACACAGATTAAACTACAACAGTTCTGAAGCTCAAAATTTAACAGAGAAGTCTACACATGGTTCTAAACATACTGTAAATGTTTCAGAATTTTTCAAGGATTAAAACAGAAGTAATAAATTTGATAAACTTAAACCACATATAATAAAACTAATTAGCACAAAAAGTTATATAGTGTTTCTGGATCTTAAATTTTGTAGACATTAATATATGACCAGAATAAAGTTCCACAAATATTTCCAGATTTTTCTAAGCACAGGAACTATTTATCACCATTAAAACCTACATAACAAGCTTTAAATCAAATATATATTTAAACAGATCTAAAAATTCCCAAACTTCCTCAACAGTAAGGTTTTAATGACAAGCATGCAAGGAAAAAGTTTCAGATACAGAACTACAATATTTCTACCAGAAATAATACAAGAACAAAGCTTGCAGATTTAGGAATCTTGGAGTTTTGAGCTAGTAAATGATGTCCTTTTGTGTTCAAAATTTTACCGGAGACTAGAAACAGTACAAGACACATTCTAGCCAAAAATCACATAAAGTTACTGAGTGGAACTCCTAGAACATTTAGAGCCTATTTAATATATTTTTTTACTAGATTAAAATGTAGACATGACCTGAGTATGTGTATGTAACAAAATTTGTAGATCTTGTTGCAAGGATTCCAAAACATTTGGATTTTCATTTTTCTAATTTTTGTACAAATTTCTAGGCATTTTCAAAGTTCACTATTTTGGAGTTGAGTGTTCATGTACATTTTTCGCTTAGACCCCTGGACTTTGGTTTCTTTTCAGGGGAAGTCCCTGGCTGATTGGGAACAGAGGAGGGGTTGGCGGCGTCGTTTCCGGCGAGGAGGCTCGCCAGTGGGGAAATGAGAGAGGGGACGAGGGCTACCTCTGGAGGGTCTTGGCTCGTCGGGAGATGGCCGAATTTGGGCTCGCCGCGGAGGAGCAGGGCCGGCGGTGGCGGTTCTTGCCGGCGGCGCAGGGGTCAGGTGGCTAGGTTGTCGAGCTTCAGTGGAGGTCTGGGGAGGTGGTGGTGGTGTTAAATCGGGCAATGTGTGGGTGGAGGACGGCGGTCCGCGGTGAGCTCGAGCTCGCCGGCGGCAATGGCGGCAGAGGCGGGTCAGGCGCATGTGTAGGGGGGTGCTGCTCCTTTTATAGGCGAAGAAGGAAGGGAGGAGGGGGCTTGGGAAACACCCACGACGCCTGGGAGGCCGGTTTGGCGTCTGAGACGGGCGGACGATGCCGGCCGACGTCAAATGGCGATGGCGGCGGCTCTGATGAGCTGGGCGAGTGGCGTGGCGCGCGGACAAGTGGTCCAGGACGCGTGGCTTGCATCCACGAAGCTAGCTGGCATGCCCAGGACCAAAACCGGGGGCGGAATAGTGCGGACCCAGAGGAGTTTACCGTCCCCGGGCGCCGGCGCGTACGGACGGCGTGAGGGAGGAGAGAGAGAGAGATGGGCAGTGGCATCTTTGTAAATAACTTGAACTTCATGATTCAGTCTACAGAACTCAATATTTCTCCCTCTTCTAGGCCTCAAATGAAAAACTGTTGAATACCATTTTTGTTCAATTTTTCAAGATCTACATCTTTTATTTTAGGCACTTTTTCATTTGAACAATGGTTGTGAGTTAATTTAAAAGGTTCAAAAACTCCATAAAATGATCATTTTAATTTGTTTAATTGAGTTGAATTTGGGCCCACTTCCAATTGAGCACATGTTACTAAAGGTACCAGATTTTTGTGTACAATATTTTGGTGAGGTGATTTGGATATGAAATATAGTTAGAACTTTCTTTATTTGTCCTCACAAAAGTGAAACCAATATTTGAATTTGAATATCCTTTATCTTGTGTTGTCCTTTAATACTTGTTTGCTCTCTCATTAATTCTCCTCTTTGTTCTAATTTGTCTATTAATGACTTTTGAAAACCTAGGGTGTCACACCATGCAGAGCCATAGATGCAAAGCATACCCGTAAGATGTTCCATGAGATTATCTTTCCAAGGTTTGGCACACCACGGATGGTAATCAGTGATGGAGGGTCACACTTCATTGACCCGGCCTTCCAGAACATTCTCAAGGAACTAGGGACAAGGCACAACATCGCGACTCCGTATCACCCTCAGACCAGCGGTCAAGCAGAAACATCTAACAAACAAATCAAGAATATTTTGCAAAAGACTGTGAATGAGATGGGGAGGGGATGGAAGCTGAAATTATCAGATGCACTTTGGGCATACCGTACAGCATACAAGACACCCATTGGAATGTCACCCTATCAGCTTGTCTACGGGAAAACTTGCCACTTACCCGTAGAGTTGGAGCATAGAGCGTACTGGGCTATCCGGAAGTGGAACATGGATCTTAAAATAGCCGGAGAGTACCGGAAGCTTCAGATCTCGGAACTGGAGGAATGGAGAGACAAAGCTTATCATAGTGCCTCGATCTACAAAGAAAGAACCAAGAGATGGCATGATAAGCGATTGAAGCCCAAGAACTTCAATCCCGGAGACATGGTATTGCTATTTAACTCCAGGGTCAAGTTATTTGGTCACGGAAAGCTACGAAGCAAATGGCGATGACCGTACCACATCATCGACACATCGCCGCATGGAGCCATCATGATACAAGATGACGACGGTAACGCCTATAAGGTAAATGGTCAACGACTCAAGCTTTTCCTAGACCATAATAAAGCTTTTGATGAAGAGATAGATGTGATTGACTTAGTCGATCCCGTACTTATATCTAAAAAGAGCCATATAGGCCAAAAGGGTAGGTGGGCCCGTTCTACCTCTCAAACATCTGACCCCACCTGCTGACCCATGCAAGCTGGGGCCCACTAGGGCCCAGCCTGGTTCGGCCGACCAGGTGCCCAGCTTCGGTGCACGGCCTTCTTGACCCACCTAGAGTCCAACTCCGTGAGGGGCGACGGCGTTTCGCGATAAGAAAAGGAGTCTTGCACCCTTCTTCCTCTTTTTGGAAAACCTAAACCCTCCACCTTGTTTCCATCTACTCCTCAAAATCTCCATTGATTCCATTAGCATCCCATCATCAACCCATGGCTGGCAAGGGAGATCCCAAAACTGTAGTCACCATGCCAGCCATGACTCATCTAGTGACTCGTCCAGCAATCAACACCCCGAACTCTACCACTGAAGCGACGATGGAAGAGGCGGCGACCTTCATGCAGTCCCTGGCCATGGTCCCAGCCAAGGGGAGCAGCGGAGGACCGGTGGGTGCCACCCTCCTATCGGTCGACCTGCCTGGTCGGCTGACCAGGGGGTGCGACATCCAGCGCCCCCGCTCCGCTACACGCTCCCCCTCACCTCTCAAGATTGCAAGATCCTGGGCATGCGCGAATAGCCCCTATGGAAGGCCATCCAAAGAAGCTCCGGCCCCAGCTAGGCCAATCGTATAGCAGCTCTTCAAAGATGGAGTGGCAACAGGATCACCAGTGCTGCCTCAGATTGCGCGGGTTGCTCCTGTGCCACAGAAGAGTGCTTCGGAGTCTGCACAAGGGGCAACCCCAACACGGACTCTGGATACTCAGAGGAGGAGCGCAACTGCCAGTCCATCGCCAAAGAAGACCATATCCCAGTCGTCGCCTGCAAAGCCGAAGGACGACATGACTTTAGAGGGATCCACCATCGCCGACCTCACAGCGATGGTCCAGCAGCTACGTCTGGAGAACAGGCGTCTCAAGGACCAGCTTCCGGAGAGGAAGATCGTGGTGGAGGAGCTTCGGGACGACCTCCGTCTTCTGCGTAGAGGGTTGAGCGCTAAGATGAAGCGCTTGTTTGAGGCTACGGGTCACAAGGACCTCTATTAGGAGTCACCTCCTAAGAAGGGTCGTTATCATAGGTTTAGTTTGGGTGCTAGTCTTAGTCATTTTGTTTAGGTTTAGGTCAGTTTAGCCACGCCCCAGTTTTCATTTATTCAGGATTGTGAACTTTGACTCCCCGGTGTTAATGCCGGTAGAGCCCCATTATCTTTCATATTTGGTTTGTTTTGTCTATGATCGATGAGTAGGTCGAAAACAAGTGTGGGGGGGAGATCCCATGACACTACACATCCACGATCACATTCACACGTCACGTGCACCTCCCGTTCTGACTCCCGAGTTTGCATTACCTCACTTGTTTCCTCCTTTTAGTGTTTCTAAACATGAGCATATCTTTTCAAATTCTTG